>NW_028098529.1:0-258929 GCF_016097725.1 Ips typographus | reverse complement strand
GTGCAGCCCAAGGACTTTCGCATTCCTCAACGATGTCATTCTCAAGCATCTTGTCAATTTCTTGTTTCAGAATTTCTCGTTTAGTTCGGTTCAGTTGATACGGTCGGGGTGAAATTGGTTCCGTGCCAGGTAGTATTCTGATATGTAATTCAGCAAATCTAGTGGCTTCACCTTGTGGGTCAAAACTTCAGAATTCTCATGCAACAAAGCACTTAATCTTCCACGTTCTTCCAAATTAAGAAGTGTCGCCTCATTTTCTTGTAATAATATCGTTGAGATATTTGAACTTGTTTGTAAAGCTGCAGTCACTGCCACCTGTGGGAAATGATGACTGTTGTCGGGTTCACCTGCAAAATGCCAAGTCTGGTTGTAAACATCCAACACAACTTTAGAACAACACAAAAAAGCAGCACCAAGTAATGTGTACTGTGCATTTGGAAGAGCTAAAAATGTTGTCAGCACTTTACGGCTCTCAATTTCCACTTCAATTGTGAAGGAAGGCACTTCTTGAGTGGTAGCAGTACCATCTGCAAGTGATATTGTCAAAACGTCATATTTGATGGTAACATTTTGCTTAACAAGGTCAAACAATCGTTTTCCAGCAACAGATCGAGTAGCTCCTGTATCGGCATATGCTATTCCTTTCTCATCCATCACTTTGATAGGTAAAACTGGCCTAGATGACTGTATATGCAAAAGTTCATCTGGAAAATCGATGCCAAATAATGTCTCTGGTTTCCTTGATGGTGGGTGCACATCTGGACTTCTTCTATGAGTAGGATTGTCTTTGTTGCATTTAGGACACTTTGACCTAATAAAACCTGCAGTACCACAGCCATAACATGTTGGTATTACCTTATTATTGCTGGACTCTACGATTTGATCAGTTTTCCTTGACTCCTGAGTCTGACCCCTCAATTCATGTTCTTTAGTCCTGCATTGGTCAACATAATGTCCCAGACGATGACAGTTAGTACATTTTGGCCCGATCCGAGGTTTGCTAGGTTGTGTTTTGTCCACAGTATGATCCCGATTGGACCTAGAATCCTCTTCAAATGTGGTTTCTATATGACGGCTCCTAACAAGTAAATCCATAAATGAATCAAGCTCACTACGTGGAATATGCTCTCTTATACGGCGGTCTAATAAGCCGTACACCATATCGAGGCATACATACTCTGGAAGAGTGTAAGGTAATTTTGACAAAATAGCCCTGGCATTACAGACAAACAATTCAGTTTTTAAACCATTTTGTGGTTGTGAAAATAACTGCAAAAACAATTTATAAGGGGGATCTGTTCGTCCAAAAACTTGTCTCATAAGGGTCACAGTATCATCTCAGGTTGAAACAGAATGTTTTATGCCTTGATACCAGGTTGCAGCTAAATCAGTTAGCAACATTGGTAAACCCTTTAAAGCGTCTGTGTCTGATACATTTGCACAGGATTTATAGGTCTGCACTGCATCAATAAATGCTTCAACCGATGATGTTTCTGCTCCATCAAAACGGCTAGTACATTTCGCAAAGTTTACCTGTTTTACAATGCTCTGACAAGCATTCGGATCAACACTATTAGTACTTGCCTGTAGTGATAAGCTGGAAATAGTGCCTAGCAACTGTTGGAACTGCTCATTGCTTAGCACAACGTTGGGTGTTGGCTCCGAAGCTTCTGTGTTAGAAGGGGATGTTTGATGTCTTGACATTCTGACTAGGAAAGTGCACCAGTCCAGAGCAACAGTCACACACAAAATGTTCAAAGTTTTCACAAATGTTCAAAGTTTTGCACTGTTTTAACAGAAACACAGGATTTTATTGGCTCACTTTGGGTGTAAACACGAGAAATACAGTCTTTTTTGCAAACCACATGTCGAAAAAAACCTATACTTTTTGCGGATTAATTAGCCAGCAAAAATTTGGTTCGAGCCGCGTTGGGCGTCAATGTAACGGGCCACCGTTATACTCTGTTGTTTCAGAGAAGCAGACACTGGTTGTAGACTTTAATTAATACTTTATTATAACAAAAAGAAAATCAAAAGACAAAGCCAAAACATAAGTCCGGGAAAAATCTTAACCTCTTAAATTAAACTACATAACCTCTAAAACTCTTCTTCCTCTCTCGGGCGCTTAGACAGGTCTCGAGCTTCATATAACACGGTTGTGTTACAGTTTTGATTTTTTTGCGCCTGTAGGATTGATTTGATTGAAAATGCGTTATAATGAAAGTTGTAGTACCTAACACGGACTAGTTTTCTGTATTTTTTTCAGATCTCTAACTTGAGCCCTTTCGTCGTAAAACACGAACAAAAATAAGAAAATTTAAACTTTTGGCCTGCACTCTATAGGCGGTTGTCGGACAACGAGTAAACAGGTAATTGTTGCTGGTACGGTTGCTCGACAACCGCTTATACAGTGCAGGTAAAAAGTTAAAATTTTCATTGCGTTTTTGTTTGTGTTTTATGACGAAAGGACCCAAGTTACAGATCTGAAAAAAATACAGAAAACTAGTCCGTGATAGGTACTACAACTTTCATTATTACGATTTTTCAATCAAATCAACCCTACAGGCGCAAAAAAATCAAAACCGTTTTTCCATGTTAATCTCCTATGTCCAGGGTGCTCTTGGACACCTGGTATATTGTGCTTGAGATGTGAATGTCATTTGTCATCCTAACTGATCATCATGAGTAATGCTCAGAGTAATGTTACTTGTTTTCTTTCTTTTAAATCAACCATTTTTCTTTCAATTTACAAACTTATATCATCATACTTTATTAACAGGAAATGTTGACTACTCTGTTAATACTATGTATTTTCATTTCGAATTTCTAATCTGAGTGTAATCCACATTCTAATTTAATTTTATCAGGCATTTGGCCAAAAATAAAACTGGTTGTTCTTTGATAAAGTTTAAACCTTGGTTTAAAAGAAAAATCACCTGAAGTATTAAGAAAATGTAATGTTATATTAGTAACAATTATATTAAAACCAAATGTGGTGTGTTCAAAGCCCTACTTTATAAAAATTTTCAATGACTATCAGGAGATATTTTTTTTTGGGATTCTTAACCTTACATAGTACCTATATAAACATTTTTTTACTGCAGCTATATAGCTTCTGGCAAACACAAGGTCTTTTGTCAGAAACTTATAGCTGCTTTATTAAGACCTTTCTAAAACATTTGGAATACTCAGTATATGAGAAATTGCTGTTAGTTTGTAAACTGATTTTATTTTTTGTGTTTACAGGGTGCCCATTCTTTGAGACTCATCATGGAGTTTTTGGTTATTTAAAGAAATAGGTAAAAGAAAGTTTAAATCGGGACAAAATTGAGCAATTTAAAGTCGAATAAAATGTTAAATATTAGAAAATTTTTAGTACTTTTGGAGATATCCCAAAAAAAAAAACCAAAATATTGGAAATTAGGTTTTAATTTTTACTTATTTTTTTTGATAAAATTACCATTGCCACTTTTCCTCCTCTACAATGTGACAATATCAAATTTCAGATTCAATTATGTTTTAATAAAGAGTCTCTTGAAAAAATTACATTTAAACAATTCTCCATTATTACTTGACACTTCTTCATGAGACATCATTGACTTTTTCTAACCAATGAGCATGTGATCCTGTTGAATGACATCATGGAATTCACTCTGCCTTCCTAATCAATTGTTGATTAATGCTCTGATTGATGTTAATTTATCCCAATCTTTTGGGTCTTTCTTCCAGTCTTTTTGGTGCCACTTTTTTTCCTTTGCAACATGGCATTATCAAAAATGACACAAAAAGTCCCTGTTTTTGACAACCATCATCAGTTGTAAGGTTTTTGTTTTGGGGATGCCATATTAGATAGAATTTTATTTTTTTAAAATATTTTTGGTTACAGTTAAGCTATAATAACTCAATTTGTATCTTCACAATTGTGTCAATATTATCCGAGATATTTTTACAACAAATCTTTATGTTTTAATCAAAATTTTATAAGATTTGGTTTTTTAAAAATAGATTATCACCTGTTTTTGACATTTTGTGAGACTGCTCATGGTATTTACTATTTATCATATAATGCATATTCTTGAATATTTAGCAACTTTTTTATACAGGGTGCGGAATGGCACACAGTCTTCGCCACTATAAATTATAACCTACTAATCAAAGGGGGCGCGCTCGACTGGTTTCGGACATAGACATGTCCATCATCAGGAGGTAGAAAATTAACATTCTACAAAGGTGAACTCACAAAGTGAACAATGGCGAAGGACATAGGTTCCTTAAATGCGAGCTTAAATGTTGCTTAATAAAATTAAAGTAATGCTGTCTTTCTATACAGGGATACACAGCAAGACTCCCCATTGATTGATATTATTTAAACATTAAAACGGGGCGAATAAACTGTAAAATAATTAACACGTTCGGATAATTAAATTAAGAAAAGTATATAAAAGAGTTTGTTTACCTTATATTGCAGAAGAAAAAAAAAACCCAGCTCCCCACCCCCAATCTTGACTTCAAACTTTATTTATAACTAAAAATAATATTACGAAAACTATTTTATGTCCATAAGTTCATAAACTTCATTTTGAAAAAAAAATACGATTTAGTTGTGATTTACAAAATAGTAAACTCGATAGTGAGTTTCAATATAGTTTGCTCAACAAACAAATTATCTTGAATATTTACAGAATACATTACAAAGTTAAGATGAATTTGTGGTTTGGAAATCATGTAGTACCTGTTCTAATAAGTCTCCCAGTTTTTTGAAGTTTGGCCCTTATTTCTCTAAAAGGCTCCATAACTAGAAATGCAGCATACAGCCAAATTGAAACCGATTTTTGACAATGTTAGAATAAAAAATAGAAAAAACTAGACAGTAATTCCATGGCACAATGTTTACTCAAATCAAGTAAAACTCCAACCATAAAATTGAATCAAAGTCAACTTTGCTTTTGCACAAGACAGTTGTGGTATCACCTAACAACATTAATTAATAACATCGAGACTGTCTATTATTTTAAACCATAGTGCAGTTATAGTAATAAAACAACATAAACATAAAATAGTTTATATCTCAATTTTCTTGATATTATTTTTAGTTATAAATAAAGTTACTAAATATTCAAGTATATGCATTATATGATAAATAGTAAATACCAAAATAAATACAATGAGCAGTCAAACAAAATGTCAAAAACAAGTGTTAACCTATTTTTCAAAAAACTTATAAAATATTGATTAAAATATAAAGATTGTTGTGAAGATACAACATCAAATAAATCAGGAAAAACCCAAAAAAGTGCGATAAAGTAACATCTATCAACAATTGATTAGAAAGTCAGAGTGTTGTGTCACATGCTCATTGGTTTGGAAAAATCAATGATGTCACCTGAAGAAGGGTCAAGTGACTAAATAGAGAATTGTTGAGATGTTGTTTTTTTAAGAGAACCTTTATTAAAACGTAATTGGATCTGAAATTTGATATTGTTAGATTGTAGAGAAGGAAAAGTGGCAATGGTAATAAAAGGTCTTTTGTGTGCAGTTATCTTATCAAATAAATAAGTAAAAACTAAAAACTAATTTCCAATATTTCGTTTTTTTTTGGATATCTCCGAAAGTACTAACATTTTTTTAATATTTAAAGAGGCATTTTATTCGACTTTAAATTGCTCAATTTTGCCCCAATTTACACTTTCTTGTATATTTTCCAATAATTGATATCCCCATGGTGAGGGTCAAAAAATTGGCACCCTGTATGCACAAAAAAGTATAAATCAGCTAACAAACTAACAGCAATTTTTCATATACAGAGTATTCCAAATGTTCTAGAAATGTCTCAATAAAGCAGCTATAAGCTTCTGACAAAAGCAATGGCAAAACACTTTGTTTTTGTCAGAAGGGGCAATGATAAAATTTTGATATACCAGGTCAAGTAATGTTAAAAATCACAAAAAACAAGTATTAATAAAATTAATAATAAAATAAATATATGTATATAAAAATAATAATAAAATATATTTTTGTTTAATTTAAATGCTAAAATATGCTATCAAAAGTAATATGTATAAATATTATACAATAAGATGTGAGTCGTTTTTCTAATGATATGACAGTGACATTTCTTGTCAAATAAGTTATATCATTACTGTTTTGTTGAAAGTGTTGCATGTGTGGACAACACATTACATTTTAAAATAGCACAATTTGTTTGAAGTACTTGAATAAGTATTTAGTTGTTGTGGCAGCTGTATTGATAATATCTTCGCAAACACTGATTTTCCATACTTATTACCTACTGTATCAGTATTTTGAAAAATTTATCTCTGACTACTCTGACCATATATTTAGAAGGAGAAGGTGGAGAAATTGCAAATATAGTAACTGTTTGGTATCAAGGCTCTCAAAGTTTTGGATGCTCTGTTCTCATAGTCTAGAAAAGTATCTATATTTTTGTTCTTTTTATATTACACTCACATAAGTGTAATGCTAATGAATTGGAAGTTTAGTCAAAATCGTTAAAATGTTTTTAAGACTGCATTTGTGTTTTAACTATTGAAATTATATTTCACCCGTACAACAATGCTGTAGCCATTTTTTAAATCTGATTTATTTTTTATGGCGTTTGAATTCACTTTTTTAAAAAGAAATACAATTTTAGGAAAGCAGTTTTGACATATAATTGTTGAAAATGATAACCAAACTGATTCAACAATGATCTAATAATTGTGTTCATTTTTGTAACAGGAGAATATATTTCTGGGTAATGCTTATTTTTTTCCTGTTCAAAGCCCCTTACTACTAACATAGCTTTAAATCTGTCCTGTTTATTTTCTTTTAAGCAAATACCCACTTTGTATCTAAAACTTTTACACCACTTGGCTTTTTCACTTTTTCCTATGTATAATTCTCTATTGAACTTATTTCTCCCTTTATAGCATTTATCCATTTTTATTTATGTAACCTATACTCTATACCTACTTCATCAAATGTTTTCAGCACATTTTCAAGATAACTACATGCATCAAATGCCATATACATATAGTTCAAAATCCTCAAACTTTGAGGGTAATTTCTTCTTTGAGGTAATTTTTAGCTAACACGTTAAGTTAGCACGTGTCAAATAAGGACACCTCTGTCATCTTTAACGATAGAAAAATGTCAGTTTGAATGAAATGGGGAGGTATAAAGACATTGACGAAATGTAAATCCAAAAATAACAAATTGTAATCCAAAAAAAATATTTTTTTTTGGGGATTTTTTATTTAGACAAGGATCTGGCAACCCTCAGTTTTACGCAAGAGAACTGCTGAGAAAATTCTGTTTTATATACTTTTTTTTTGAACAGTGCATGCATTAAAACATAATATCTTAATGAAAGCAAAATTGAGTGATATGTTTTCCATGTTTGTGTTGGGGATATAGGAGAAACAACAGGACCTAGTACAGCAGAAAACTCGGTGAGCCAAGCACCGTTACCAGCTGATACGGACGCGCCCAAACAGGTGGTAGGAGGTAGAGCCAGTATTCCTGACGAGTTAGAACCCCACCAATTGGCCAGGTTGCAGGATTTGAAGGAGTCGAACGCTTAAGCGCCCTTATTAGGTCAGTTTTTAACATTTTAAACTTTAACCTTTTTTGATCCTCCGCAATTCACATATTTGGTCGGTTTTTTTACTCCGATAATAGTTTTTCCCTCACTTGGGTTTAGTGTGGTAGTAGCTTTGGAGATGTCCGTACAGCTAACATCGGTGACAATCTAAGTGTAAACAAAAAACACAAAGTCGTTTTAAATACAAAATGCTCGACTTTATGTTTTTTGTTGGCATTTACATTGGCAATTCAATGGTGGGAACATGGACTACTACTTTTTACTTTTTACATCTATGACAATGGTTCTGGCGATTTCATTATCGTGTTTGGTTTTTTACTTGCATGGCTTTTGATTCTCTCTCTAGGTTCTTGGCTACGTTATTTGTTCAGACATCGGTTGAAGCATTTTTTATGGCGATCCTGGTGGCCTCTAAAAGAGAGTAAGTCTAATAACCCCTCTTGGTCACCTTGAGGAATTTAGTTAAACTCTTATACAGGTTAGAAATGATAGTTGTGTGCAACATCTGGTGACATCTGTACTCAACTCTATGAGTTAGAAAGTACAGATGGCGTACCAAAATCTAGGAACAGCACCAATAATGCCGCATCATTCGGTAAACACCGATCTGATTGGTTGAAAATGGTGAGGAATATTCCTAGATTTTGGAACGCCATCTGTACTTTCTAACTCATAGAGTTGAGTACAGATGTCACCAGATGTTGCACACAACTATCATTTCTGGCATCCAGTTGACTATACTGGAACGAAGGTTTTGTTCTTTGGTTATCAAGCCCTATAGCCTCTCTGATGAGCCGTAATACGGCGAAACCGGTCAGAGGATTGGGATTGATAAACAAAAAACAAAACCTCACCATTTTCAACCAATCAGATCGGTGTTTACCGAATGATGCGGCATTATTGGTGCTGTTCCTAGATTTTGGAACGCCATCTGTACTTTCTAACTCATAGAGTTGAGTACAGATGTCACCAGATGTTGCACACAACTATCATTTCTGGCATCCAGTTGACTATACTGGAACGAAGGTTTTGTTCTTTGGTTATCAAGCCCTATAGCCTCTCTGATGAGCCGTAATACGGCGAAACCGGTCAGAGGATTGGGATTGATAAACAAAAAACAAAACCTCACCATTTTCAACCAATCAGATCGGTGTTTACCGAATGATGCGGCATTATTGGTGCTGTTCCTAGATTTTGGAACGCCATCTGTACTTTCTAACTCATAGAGTTGAGTACAGATGTCACCAGATGTTGCACACAACTATCATTTCTGGCATCCAGTTGACTATACTGGAACGAAGGTTTTGTTCTTTGGTTATCAAGCCCTATAGCCTCTCTGATGAGCCGTAATACGGCGAAACCGGTCAGAGGATTGGGATTGATAAACAAAAAACAAAACCTCACCATTTTCAACCAATCAGATCGGTGTTTACCGAATGATGCGGCATAATTGGTGCTGTTCCTAGATTTTGGAACGCCATCTGTACTTTCTAACTCATAGAGTTGAGTACAGATGTCACCAGATGTTGCACACAACTATCATTTCTGGCATCCAGTTGACTATACTGGAACGAAGGTTTTGTTCTTTGGTTATCAAGCCCTATAGCCTCTCTGATGAGCCGTAATACGGCGAAACCGGTCAGAGGATTGGGATTGATAAACAAAAAACAAAACCTCACCATTTTCAACCAATCAGATCGGTGTTTACCGAATGATGCGGCATTATTGGTGCTGTTCCTAGATTTTGGAACGCCATCTGTACTTTCTAACTCATAGAGTTGAGTACAGATGTCACCAGATGTTGCACACAACTATCATTTCTGGCATCCAGTTGACTATACTGGAACGAAGGTTTTGTTCTTTGGTTATCAAGCCCTATAGCCTCTCTGATGAGCCGTAATACGGCGAAACCGGTCAGAGGATTGGGATTGATAAACAAAAAACAAAACCTCACCATTTTCAACCAATCAGATCGGTGTTTACCGAATGATGCGGCATTATTGGTGCTGTTCCTAGATTTTGGAACGCCATCTGTACTTTCTAACTCATAGAGTTGAGTACAGATGTCACCAGATGTTGCACACAACTATCATTTCTGGCATCCAGTTGACTATACTGGAACGAAGGTTTTGTTCTTTGGTTATCAAGCCCTATAGCCTCTCTGATGAGCCGTAATACGGCGAAACCGGTCAGAGGATTGGGATTGATAAACAAAAAACAAAACCTCACCATTTTCAACCAATCAGATCGGTGTTTACCGAATGATGCGGCATTATTGGTGCTGTTCCTAGATTTTGGAACGCCATCTGTACTTTCTAACTCATAGAGTTGAGTACAGATGTCACCAGATGTTGCACACAACTATCATTTCTGGCATCCAGTTGACTATACTGGAACGAAGGTTTTGTTCTTTGGTTATCAAGCCCTATAGCCTCTCTGATGAGCCGTAATACGGCGAAACCGGTCAGAGGATTGGGATTGATAAACAAAAAACAAAACCTCACCATTTTCAACCAATCAGATCGGTGTTTACCGAATGATGCGGCATTATTGGTGCTGTTCCTAGATTTTGGAACGCCATCTGTACTTTCTAACTCATAGAGTTGAGTACAGATGTCACCAGATGTTGCACACAACTATCATTTCTGGCATCCAGTTGACTATACTGGAACGAAGGTTTTGTTCTTTGGTTATCAAGCCCTATAGCCTCTCTGATGAGCCGTAATACGGCGAAACCGGTCAGAGGATTGGGATTGATAAACAAAAAACAAAACCTCACCATTTTCAACCAATCAGATCGGTGTTTACCGAATGATGCGGCATAATTGGTGCTGTTCCTAGATTTTGGAACGCCATCTGTACTTTCTAACTCATAGAGTTGAGTACAGATGTCACCAGATGTTGCACACAACTATCATTTCTGGCATCCAGTTGACTATACTGGAACGAAGGTTTTGTTCTTTGGTTATCAAGCCCTATAGCCTCTCTGATGAGCCGTAATACGGCGAAACCGGTCAGAGGATTGGGATTGATAAACAAAAAACAAAACCTCACCATTTTCAACCAATCAGATCGGTGTTTACCGAATGATGCGGCATTATTGGTGCTGTTCCTAGATTTTGGAACGCCATCTGTACTTTCTAACTCATAGAGTTGAGTACAGATGTCACCAGATGTTGCACACAACTATCATTTCTGGCATCCAGTTGACTATACTGGAACGAAGGTTTTGTTCTTTGGTTATCAAGCCCTATAGCCTCTCTGATGAGCCGTAATACGGCGAAACCGGTCAGAGGATTGGGATTGATAAACAAAAAACAAAACCTCACCATTTTCAACCAATCAGATCGGTGTTTACCGAATGATGCGGCATTATTGGTGCTGTTCCTAGATTTTGGAACGCCATCTGTACTTTCTAACTCATAGAGTTGAGTACAGATGTCACCAGATGTTGCACACAACTATCATTTCTGGCATCCAGTTGACTATACTGGAACGAAGGTTTTGTTCTTTGGTTATCAAGCCCTATAGCCTCTCTGATGAGCCGTAATACGGCGAAACCGGTCAGAGGATTGGGATTGATAAACAAAAAACAAAACCTCACCATTTTCAACCAATCAGATCGGTGTTTACCGAATGATGCGGCATTATTGGTGCTGTTCCTAGATTTTGGAACGCCATCTGTACTTTCTAACTCATAGAGTTGAGTACAGATGTCACCAGATGTTGCACACAACTATCATTTCTGGCATCCAGTTGACTATACTGGAACGAAGGTTTTGTTCTTTGGTTATCAAGCCCTATAGCCTCTCTGATGAGCCGTAATACGGCGAAACCGGTCAGAGGATTGGGATTGATAAACAAAAAACAAAACCTCACCATTTTCAACCAATCAGATCGGTGTTTACCGAATGATGCGGCATTATTGGTGCTGTTCCTAGATTTTGGAACGCCATCTGTACTTTCTAACTCATAGAGTTGAGTACAGATGTCACCAGATGTTGCACACAACTATCATTTCTGGCATCCAGTTGACTATACTGGAACGAAGGTTTTGTTCTTTGGTTATCAAGCCCTATAGCCTCTCTGATGAGCCGTAATACGGCGAAACCGGTCAGAGGATTGGGATTGATAAACAAAAAACAAAACCTCACCATTTTCAACCAATCAGATCGGTGTTTACCGAATGATGCGGCATTATTGGTGCTGTTCCTAGATTTTGGAACGCCATCTGTACTTTCTAACTCATAGAGTTGAGTACAGATGTCACCAGATGTTGCACACAACTATCATTTCTGGCATCCAGTTGACTATACTGGAACGAAGGTTTTGTTCTTTGGTTATCAAGCCCTATAGCCTCTCTGATGAGCCGTAATACGGCGAAACCGGTCAGAGGATTGGGATTGATAAACAAAAAACAAAACCTCACCATTTTCAACCAATCAGATCGGTGTTTACCGAATGATGCGGCATAATTGGTGCTGTTCCTAGATTTTGGAACGCCATCTGTACTTTCTAACTCATAGAGTTGAGTACAGATGTCACCAGATGTTGCACACAACTATCATTTCTGGCATCCAGTTGACTATACTGGAACGAAGGTTTTGTTCTTTGGTTATCAAGCCCTATAGCCTCTCTGATGAGCCGTAATACGGCGAAACCGGTCAGAGGATTGGGATTGATAAACAAAAAACAAAACCTCACCATTTTCAACCAATCAGATCGGTGTTTACCGAATGATGCGGCATTATTGGTGCTGTTCCTAGATTTTGGAACGCCATCTGTACTTTCTAACTCATAGAGTTGAGTACAGATGTCACCAGATGTTGCACACAACTATCATTTCTGGCATCCAGTTGACTATACTGGAACGAAGGTTTTGTTCTTTGGTTATCAAGCCCTATAGCCTCTCTGATGAGCCGTAATACGGCGAAACCGGTCAGAGGATTGGGATTGATAAACAAAAAACAAAACCTCACCATTTTCAACCAATCAGATCGGTGTTTACCGAATGATGCGGCATTATTGGTGCTGTTCCTAGATTTTGGAACGCCATCTGTACTTTCTAACTCATAGAGTTGAGTACAGATGTCACCAGATGTTGCACACAACTATCATTTCTGGCATCCAGTTGACTATACTGGAACGAAGGTTTTGTTCTTTGGTTATCAAGCCCTATAGCCTCTCTGATGAGCCGTAATACGGCGAAACCGGTCAGAGGATTGGGATTGATAAACAAAAAACAAAACCTCACCATTTTCAACCAATCAGATCGGTGTTTACCGAATGATGCGGCATTATTGGTGCTGTTCCTAGATTTTGGAACGCCATCTGTACTTTCTAACTCATAGAGTTGAGTACAGATGTCACCAGATGTTGCACACAACTATCATTTCTGGCATCCAGTTGACTATACTGGAACGAAGGTTTTGTTCTTTGGTTATCAAGCCCTATAGCCTCTCTGATGAGCCGTAATACGGCGAAACCGGTCAGAGGATTGGGATTGATAAACAAAAAACAAAACCTCACCATTTTCAACCAATCAGATCGGTGTTTACCGAATGATGCGGCATTATTGGTGCTGTTCCTAGATTTTGGAACGCCATCTGTACTTTCTAACTCATAGAGTTGAGTACAGATGTCACCAGATGTTGCACACAACTATCATTTCTGGCATCCAGTTGACTATACTGGAACGAAGGTTTTGTTCTTTGGTTATCAAGCCCTATAGCCTCTCTGATGAGCCGTAATACGGCGAAACCGGTCAGAGGATTGGGATTGATAAACAAAAAACAAAACCTCACCATTTTCAACCAATCAGATCGGTGTTTACCGAATGATGCGGCATTATTGGTGCTGTTCCTAGATTTTGGAACGCCATCTGTACTTTCTAACTCATAGAGTTGAGTACAGATGTCACCAGATGTTGCACACAACTATCATTTCTGGCATCCAGTTGACTATACTGGAACGAAGGTTTTGTTCTTTGGTTATCAAGCCCTATAGCCTCTCTGATGAGCCGTAATACGGCGAAACCGGTCAGAGGATTGGGATTGATAAACAAAAAACAAAACCTCACCATTTTCTTATACAGGTTGTCCAGTAAGCACATGATCAAAAGGGTACTGTGGCATTCTTTAGATCGAAAGGTGCCGATTTGACGTAATTGTCATTAGAAAAAAGTGTTTTTTTTTTTAAATCTATTTTCGGAAATATTTGGAGAATGATTTTCTAAGTAAGGCTCATGGTTCGATGAAACAACCACGTCCATTTGCCTTCTAAGTTCTTCAGTGACTGGGTTCAAGAAATACTAGAACTTTTTATTTCGTCGTTAAAATTATTTTTTTATTATTTAATCTGATGTATTGGTTCTTTTCAAGGTTTTACTACTCTTGGTAAAATCTTCAAGCATTCATTAATAGTTCTTCCGCAAAAACTGTTTTTTGTGTCCCCCTGCTATTTACCATTTTACACATTTTTATTGCAAATAATAATAATAATAACAGTTTTTATTTCGAATTGTGATTAGGATAGAGTACAATCTACATTATCAACTAATACAAAGGAAATAGCGTCATGGTAAACTATGAACTATGTAGTACTTAAAGATACTTATACAGTGTGACCCATTTAGAATGGGAACACCCCTATAAAATTTTAGGTTATTAACCGATTTCAATGATTTTTTTTTTGAAATAATTAGGAATTAAATGTCTATTACGGGAGAAAGTTTTCAGGTCATATTACGATAGTTTTTCTTGATAGAAAATGGAGAATTATTATTTGCAATTTTTTTTATTGCAAAAATTACTACGCCACTGGATCTATAGTGCTTTCAAATAGCTGTGCCCAAAATTTCATGAAAATCCATTCATTAATAACAAAGTTATGACAAATTAAAATTCAAAAATCCTCTAAGCTAACGGTCACAAAAGAACACCCTGCATCAACTGTTGCCATAGAAATGGTGTTACTATTTACTTGTTTATTATTAATTATTAATTGATTAATTTCTAAAAAAAAAAAAAAAAATCAATAAATAAACTTTATACAAATAAATTTTTCAATAAAAAAATCGCTAATAAAAATTCTCCATTTTCTATCAAGAAAAAGTATCGTAATATGACCTGAAAACTGAAATAAATATTTAAAATTTTCTCCCGTAATAGACATTTCATTCCTAATTATTTCAAAAAAAAAATCATTGAATTCGGTTAATAACCTAAAATTTTATAGGGGTGTTTCCATTCTAAATGGGTCACACTGTATATTTATTTTATTATTAATTTTATTAATACTTGTTTTTTGTGATTTTTAACATTACTTAGTATATCAAAATTTTATCATTGTCCCTTCTGACAAAAACAAAGTTTTTTGCCATTGCTTTTGTCAGAAGCTTATAGCTGCTTTATTGAGACATTTCTAGAACATTTGGAATACTCTGCATATGAGAAATTGCTGTTAGTTTGTTAACTGATTTATACTTTTTTTGTGCATACAGGGTGAGCATTTTTTGACCCTCACCATGGGGATATCAATTATTGGAAAATATACAAGAAAGTGTAAATTGGGGCAAAATTGAGCAATTTAAAGTCGAATAAAATACCCCGTTAAATATTAAAAAAATGTTAGTACTTTCGGAGATATCCAAAAAAAAAACGAAATATTGGAAATTAGTTTTTAGTTTTTACTTATTTATTTTATAACTGCACACAAAAGACCTTTTACCATTGCCACTTTTCCTTCTCTACAATCTAACACTATCAAATTTCAGATCCAATTATGTTTTAATAAAGGGTCTCTTAAAAAAACCACATCTCAACAATTCTCTATTTAGTCACTTGACCCTTCTTCATGTGACATCATTGATTGATTTTCAAACCAATGAGCATGTGACACAAACCATTCACTCTGACTTTCTAATCAATTATTGATAGATGTTACTTTATCGCACTTTTTTGGGTTTTTCCTGATTTATTTGATAAGGTATCTAAAAATAAATGAAATTTAACAGTGCGACGTTTCTTCCTTTGCATGGCATTATCATAAATGACAAAAGTCCCTGTTTTTGACATCTATCATCAGTTTTTAGGTTTTTGTTATGGAGACGCCATATTAGATAGAATTGTATTTATTGAAAATATTTTTTGTTAAAGTTAAGCTAAAATAACATAATTTGTATCTTCACAATTGTATCAATATTTTCACAACAATCTTTATATTTTAATCAATATTTTACAAGGTTTTTAAAAAATAGATTAACACTTGTTTTTGACATTTTGTTTGACTGCTCATAGTATTTATTTTGGTATTTACTATTTATCATATAATGCATATACTTGAATATTTAGTAACTTTATTTATAACTAAAAATAATATCAAGAAAATTGAGATATAAACTATTTTATGTTTATGTTGTTTTATTACTATAACTGCACTATGGTTTAAAATAATAGACAGGCTCGATGTTATTAATTAATTATGTAGTTGGTTGGTAGTAGCCTCTGTAAGGTATTTTTTCTTAAGTGGTATTGGTTGGATTAGGCCAGAAAAAAGCAGACGTTTATTGTCTACCACGAGTCGACGTTTCGACCACTGTTGGTGGTCATCCTCAGGACTCTAAAAATTTTATTATTCCTGTTTACATAGTGGCTACACTGAGGGTGTAGAATACATATCACAATTTAGCTCACAAAAAAAAAAAAAATTTGCTTAATACATGAACTGACTCCAGATATATGATTATTACAACACATATACATAAATAAAAACACTTAATTATAATATAATTAAAAGACAGACCTAAATCATGTAGCTTTAGTACAGAAACAAAGAAAGGAACAAACAAAGGACAGGCAACACCAAAAACTTACGTGTAGTTTAAAACGCCTTAGTAAGGGTCTTCAAAATGTAGGACACATGTAACTCCATCGTTGCACACATTTATAAATTGAATTATTTGTTCTAGATTCAATTTTGTACTATTTATTTTTATTTATTTTTTTTTCTTTTAAAGTAATCAGCGTGCTTGTAATTTGTAGTGGGATTCACTTCTTGTACGCTTTGAACACCATTTAACTCGGTTATTTCGATGTTTCTTCGAGTCTAACTGCCTATTTATCATTTCAGCATTATTAATTAATGTTGTTAGGTTGTGGTATCACCTGTCTTCTGTAAAAGCAAATTTGACTTTGATTCAATTTTATGGTTGGAGTTTTACTTGATTTGAGTAAACATTGTGCCATGGAATGACTGTCTAAGTTTTTTCTATTTTTTATTCTAACATTGTAAAAAATAGGTTTCAATTTGGCTGTATGCTGCATTTCTAGTTATGGAGCCTTTTAGAGAAATAAGGGCCAAACTTCAAAAAACTGGGAGGCTTATATCTTAGAACAGGTACTACATGATTTCCAAACTACAAATTCATCTTAACTTTGTAATGTATTCTGTAAATATTCAAGATAATTTGTTTGTTGAGCAAACTAGATTGAAACTCACTATCGAGTTTACTATTTTGTAAAAAAACTAAATTGTATTTTTTTTTTCAAAATGAAGTTTATGAACATATGGACATAAAATAGTCTTCTTCTCAGTTTTCGTAATATTACTTTTAGTTATAAATAAAGTTTGAAGTCAAGATTGGGGGTGGGAAGCTGGATTTTTTTTTCTTCTGCAGTATAAGGTAAGAAACTCTTTTATATACTTTTATTAATTTAATTATCCTAACGAGTTAATTATTTTACAGTTTATTCGTTTTATATCAATCAATGGGGGGTCTTGCTGTCTATCCCTGTATAGAAAGCATTACTTTAATTTTACTAAGTAACATTTAAGCTCGCATTTAAGGTACCTATGTCCTTCGCCATTGTTCACTTTGTGAGTTCACCTTTGTAGAATGTTAATTTTCTAGCTCCTGATGATGGACATGTCTATGTCCGAAACCAGTCGAGCCCTTTAATTAGTAGGTTATAATAAATTTATAGTGGCGAAGACTGTGTGCCATTCCGCACCCTGTATAAATAAAGTTGCTAAATATTCAAGAATATGCATTATATGATAAATAGTAAATACCATGAGCAGTCTCACAAAATGTCTAAAACAGGTGTTAATCTATTTTTAAAAAACCAAACCTTATAAAATTTTGATTAAAACATAAAGATTTGTTGTAAAAATATCTCGGATAATATTGACACAATTGTGAAGATACAAATTGAGTTATTATAGCTTAACTGTAACCAACAATATTTTAAATAAATAAAATTCTATCTAATATGGCATCCCCAAAACAAAAACCTTAAAACTGATAATGGTTGTCAAAAACAGGGACTTTTTATGTCAAAAAAGCGGCACCAAAAAGACGGGAATAAGAAAGACCCAAAAGCTTGGGATAAAATAACATCAATCAGAGCATTAATCAACAATTGATTAGGAAGGCAGAGTGAATTCCATGATGTCATTCAACAGGGTCACATGCTCATTGGTTAGAAAAAGTCAATGATGTCTCATGAAGAAGTGTCAAGTAATAATGGAGAATTGTTTAAATGTAATTTTTTCAAGAGACTCTTTATTAAAACATAATTGAATTTGAAATTTGATATTGTCACATTGTAGAGGAGGAAAAGTGGCAATGGTAATCTTACCAAAGAAATAAGTAATAGTTAAAACCTAATTTCCAATATTTTGGTTTTTTTTTTGGGATATCTCCGAAAGTACTAAAAATTTTCTAATATTTAACATTTTATTCGACTTTAAATTGCTCAATTTTGCCCAAATTTAAACTTTCTTGTACCTATTTCTTTAAATAACCAAAATCCCCATGATGAGTCTCAAAGAATGGGCACCCTGTAAACACAAAAAAATAAAATCAGTTTACAAACTAACAGCAAATTTCTCATATACTGAGTATTCCAAATGTTTTAGAAAGGTCTTAATAAAGCAGCTATAAGTTTTTGACAAAAGACCTTGTATTTGCCAGAAGCTATATAGCTGCAGTAAAAAAATTTTTATATACCAGGTGTCCAAGAGCACCGTGGACATAGGAGATTAACATGGGAAAACGGTTTTGATTTTTTTGCGCCTGTACGGTTGATTTGATTGAAAAATCGTATTAATGAAAGTTGTAGTACCTATCACGGACTAGTTCTCTGTATTTTTTTCAGATCTGTAACTTGAACCCTTTCGTCGTAAAACACGAACAAAAATGCGAAAATTTTAACTTTTTACCTGCACTGTATAAGCGGTTGTCGAGCAACCGTACCAGCAACAATGATCTGTTTACCCGTTGCCCGACAACCGCCTATACAGTGCAGGCCAAAAGTTTAAATTTTCCCATTTTTGTTCGTGTTTTACGACAAAAGGGTTCAAGTTAGAGATCTGAAAAAAATCCAGAAAACTAGTCCGTGATAGGTACTACAACTTTCATTATTACGATTTTTCAATCAAATCAACCGTACAGGCGCAAAAAAATCAAAACCGTTTTCCCATGTTAATCTCCTATGTCCAGGGTGCTCTTGGACACCTGGTATGTACTATGTAAGGTAAAGAATCCCAAAAAAAAAATATCTCCTGATAGTCATTGAAAATTTTTATAAAGTAGGGCTTTGAACACACCACATTTGGTTTTAATATAATTGTTACTAATATAACATTACCTTTTCTTAATACTTCAGGTGATTTTTCTTTTAAACCAAGGTTTAAACTTTATCAAAGAACAACCAGTTTTATTTTTGGCCAAATGCCTCATAAAATCAAATTAGAATGTGGATTACACTCAGATTAGAAATTCGAAATGAAAATACATAGTATTGTCACGATCTAATTTTTAGTCGTAACGCGGGGACGTGTAGGCTGGGGTCGTAGTCAAGTTAAACTCAAAGATTGGATAACAAAAACAACAACGTTTATTCATAGAGAAAGATTAAATGAATACTGAATTAATAATACTGAATTTATAAAAAGCATTGTCAGACATAAGTTGGTTTAATTCAAATTATCTTGTACTTACATGACAATTAATTCACAAACCATTTTGGACGAGGGTAAGTGTCAGGGTAGAGTTCCCTCAACTTTCGCGACCGAACCGTTTAGTTTTCGCGGATAATCTGACTGGCGATTGCAACACCTTAGCTAGCTTCCGTTCTAAAAAGGTTCGATTGCTTATTTTGCAAGTGGTCGACGACTTGTTTCGGTCAGTGGACGATTATTTGCTGAATAAGTAATTAACGAAAATCTACTTGTGACAGTATTAATAGAGTAGTCAACATTTCCTGTTAATAATTTATGATGATATAAGTTGCATTGTAAATTCAATTAAAAATGGTTGCACGAATGGAAGGAATTGACAAACAGTCTTCTCCACAATACTTTATTATGACCTTAGATGGTAAGGTCTGCTCAACAAGTTTCGGTCACATAAATGACCATCTTCAGGAGCTACAAGAATAACCTACTTTACTTGGTGTACCGGAAGTTAAAAGTTAAAAAACGAGAAAACATACCTCAAATCAGTCGATCAATGTGACTACTGTCTTTTTACAAGGGGAGAGACAGAGAGACCCATGTTATACCGAATTAGTGAATTAAACATAGTTCAATAGGCGAACAAAGCTGTAAAATTTAACACATGTAACATGAATTAAAAAGATTATGGGAAATTTAAATAGTTACCTCATTATGGAGAAAAAACTAACTCTAGCACATTAAATTAAAAACAAAAAACTTAAACTAGACCCATTTTAAGGGCTGGGTGTGACCCTATGGGGAAAAAAGAGTTTCGAACTTATACACCATCCGCAGAAGAGGCGATAAAACAGGAAACAAAATGGAGGTGCAAAAATTTTTAAAAAAAATTCACATTGATAAGCCGTTAATTTGAAGGCAGAGGGGGAAACGTTAAGAGGGGGTTACAATAAAATCAATAGCTTAGCTGACAACAGGTAGATAGTTCTGCAACCCATAAAGCAATTGAAGATTAACAATAGAAAGGTTAAAAACCGCAACCATTCATACCGCAGGTAGTGAAGTTGAAAGTAAACAATGCACCAAACCAGCAAACAGGTGGACAACGTATTAAGCCAGATGGGGGTGGCTAATAGGGATTCAAACAAGGTGGTAAAACGTGCCGACACCGACACACGCCACGGTGAGGGAGGGGATGGTGGAAGAGGATGTGTTAGGGTTGCGTAAAAGGGTATGGGATGCATTAAAAGGTTGGGGACCTAAAAAAGGAGGTTGATGTATGGTTAAGCTGATCTCTCAGGCAGGTGCACCCACCATCCCCAGAAGCCTTGTTAATTTCAAGCACCTCAAGATGGTTAAGGAGGCTGCCCTTACCACACACATGCAGAATCTTGAAACCCTGTTCGGTGTTGAAGGTATGATCATTCTGATGAAGATGTGGATAGAAACAATCGCAGTGGCGTCGGGTAGAGCAAACAATTCCACCCATCTGGAAGCTGCATCTTCCCCTATTAAGATCCAGCGGTTGCCTTTACTACTTGGCGGTAAAGGTCCAAAATAATCTACTGATAACACTTCGAAACGAGCTGATTGGACGGGCGTCTGCAGTAAACCTGCAGGTTTCAAATTTGATGGTTTAAATCTTTGGCAGTCAACGCAACTCTTCACATATTCTAAAACTTTCTTCCGCATTCCTGGCCAATAGTATCTTAAGCGTATGCGTCCCAAGGTTCGGTCTACACCATCGTGGCATGCTGTTTCTGAATCGTGGTATTCTGCTAACACTTGTTTTCTTTTATGAGCAGGTACCACCAGTTGTGCTTCCTCAGTATCGTTTTCTGCTGAATAGCGGTAAAGTACACCTTTCTCCATCAGGTAACCTCGTTCTGCCCATCTGTTACTGTCGTCGCTTAAACTTTCGAACTCTTGGATGATTTTTACAAGTTCTGGGTCTTCCATTTGTTCAGTTCTCGGATAATGGCGGTCTGGATAAGGTGTCGGCTACAACATTATTCTTTCCGGGAGTGTACTCAATCTTCAAATTATATGATTGCAGTTCTAAAGCCCACCTTGCAAGTCGTCCAGTTGGCGTCTTGATAGGTAGGAGCCACTTCAGAGTCTTATGGTCGCTTCTATGTAACCTCTAAATCTTTTGACAGCCCACACTACTGCCAAGGCTTACAGTTCGGTGGTACTGTAGTTCCTCTCTGAAGCACTCAACAAACGGCTTGCATATTCCACTGGTCTTTCTTCGGTGCGCTCCCCCTGGAGTAACACCGCTCCGATCGCATAGGCACTAGCATCCGTCCTGATATCAAATGGAATATTTTCATCTGCTTGTCGTAATATTGGAGCTATTATTAGAGCGTTTCTCAGAAGGATAAACGCTTTCTCCTGAATTTCTGTCCACTTCCAAGGAGCATTTTTCCGGGTTAAGTCTGTCAGAGGCTTTGAAATGGCAGCAAAGTTGGGTACAAACTTGCGATACCATGAACAAGTTTGGATAAAAGTTCGCAATTCCTTGATGTTCTTAGGGCTTGTCAAATTTGCAATGGCTGATACCTTCTCTGGATTCGCGCATATCCCTTCAGGGGTAAGAACATGCCCTAAGTATTTAATCCTTTCAACAACAAAATGGCACTTTTTCCAAGTTTGCTCGTAGCTTGAAGTGTTTCAATCGGTCAAAGACAATTTTAAGGTCTTTTAGATGACTCTCAAAACTGTCGGATAAAATTAACAGATCATCCAGGTAAGCAAGTATAGTAACGTTAAGTTTTAAACTTGTCAATTAGTCGTTGGAAAGCCGCCGGCGCATTTTTCAATCTTGGCATTGGATATTTGTCACTAATAGTTACACGGTTCAGCTGTTGATAATCTATGCATATTCTGGTACTTCCATCTGGTTTGTTCACCATGACTACAGGTGCAGCCTGTTATGATGAAACCTCACGTTAATGAGATTTCAACATTTTTTAATTAGATAGCTCAAGGTCGTGGATTAATTGCATGAGTTCATAACTAGCTATAGATGAACACACTTGGATATACTGCAGGAAATCAAACGAACCACTTGTTGTATATGTACACGTGTATATTACAAATTAAAATTTTACAAACAAACTACAATGTTTACAACTTACAGAAACTTTACAAAATTTACAAAAGTTGCCAAGAACCAAATTATTAAAGGAATTTAAATTAAAATAAAAGAAAACAAAATTGAAGTTAAACTTAAAACAAATGGAAAAAAAACAAGAAAAGTTTTCCCAGTGCCACACTGTCTCTAATTGCCCTTACCAGCTGTCAAAGACGATGTTTGGGTCCTGGAACCTCCAGTATCCTCTTCCCAGTCGTCAGTAGTGGCCACCGCTGATTTCCAGGTAGGAAATGGGGTCCAGAGACTGGTGACAGGTACCTAAGGCAGAAAACAGCAGAACACCAGGGAAAACGAACAAACAGCTTCAACACTTGTTCCGGCAACCAAAAAGGTGACCAGAGGTGATGACAAGTGTTGAAGCTGTTTAGAGCAAACTAATATTAACTAAAAAATAAAAATTAAATCAAATCAAACTGAATCAAGTGAGGAATTGTGGTGGTTTGATTCTGACCTTTTGAGACTCTGTGGTCGGTGGTCGGCTTTTCCAACACGTGGGTTGGTCCGGAAAACTCTGGACAAAGCAGTCCCAGTCAGGCTGATTCAATCCCCGATTGAAATGTTATTTGGAAAGAAGTAGTAGTCCATATTCTTTCAGTGGAGTCGCAGGAGTACGAAAGGAAGAAAATGACAAACAGTCTTCTCCACAATACTTTATTATGACCTTAGATGGTAAGGTCTGCTCAACAAGTTTCGGTCACATAAATGACCATCTTCAGGAGCTCAAATCAGTCGACCAATGTGACTACTGTCTTTTTACAAGGGGAGAGACAGAGAGACCCATGTTATGACGAAATAGTGAAATTAACAAAGGTAAATAGGTGAACAAAGCTCATTATGGAGAAAAAATAACTATAGCACATTAAATCAAAAAATTAATTAAAATTAAACATAAAACTTAAACTAGACCCATTTAGGGCTGGGTGAGACCCTAGGGGGGAAAAAAGAGCTCAACACTTGTGCACCATCCACAGAAGAGTGGAGAGTGTTGAGCTCTTTTTTCCCCCCTAGGGTCTCACCCAGCCCTAAATGGGTCTAGTTTAAGTTTTATGTTTAATTTTAATTAATTTTTTGATTTAATGTGCTATAGTTATTTTTTCTCCATAATGAGCTTTGTTCACCTATTTAACTTTGTTAATTTCACTATTTCGTCATAACATGGGTCTCTCTGTCTCTTCCCTTGTAAAAAGACAGTAGTCACATTGGTCGACTGATTTGAGCTCCTGAAGATGGTCATTTATGTGACCGAAACTTGTTGAGCAGACCTTACCATCTAAGGTCATAATAAAGTATTGTGGAGAAGACTGTTTGTCATTTTCTTCCTTTCGAAATGTTATTTGGTCGGGAAAACCCTTGGATCTCTGGTCAGAAAACCCTTGGATCTCTGGTCGGAAAGCCCTTGGAATTCCGGTCGAAAAGTCCTTGAAATTCCGGTTGGAAAAGTCCCTGAATATCCGGATGGAAAAATCTCTGAATATCCGGTTGGAAAAATCTCTGAATATCCGGTTGGGCCGAACACAATACTGTGTTGGAAAATTGGGCCGATACAAAATAATTCAAAAGAACTAACAACAAAACCAATTTACCTGTAATTCGGCCAGATGATCACGGATCAAAAATTCAAAGTCACACACGCGCCACACCGCTCAGAAAAAAGATCAGATGTCGGCAGTTCGGGTGCTGTAGTGGTAAAGAGACCGATATCACAAAGTGGGGTGATTAAATAGGCCACATGGCACCTGACACAAAGAAACACGACCACAAACCGATGCTTCCCCGACAAAAATCAAAACTAATCACGTGACTACGGCACCTGATAACTTATCAGGTCACGCACCCACATTTACAACAAAATGTGCACAAAGTGCAATTGGAGGATTTAAGCGATCGGAATCGGTCTACTAGTGTAACTAGGCCCACGGACATTAAAAACACAAACCAAACGAGGTACGGACGAAAACTCTATTTCGAACGTAACAAGCCCAAGGACTTTCGCATTCCTCAATGATGTCATTCTCAAGCATCTTGTCAATTTCTTGTTTCAGAATTTCTCGTTTAGTTCGGTTCAGTTGATACGGTCGGAATGAAATTGGTTCCGTGCCAGGTAGTATTCTGATATGTAATTCAGCAAATCTAGTGGCTTCACCTTGTGGGTCAAAAACTTCAGAATTCTCATGCAACAAAGCACTTAATCTTCCACGTTCTTCCAAATTAAGAAGTGTCGCCTCATTTTCTTGTAATAATATCGTTGAGATATTTGAACTTGTTTGTAAAGCTGCAGTCACTGCCACCTGTGGGAAATGATGACTGTTGTCGGGTTCACCTGCAAAATGCCAAGTCTGGTTGTAAACATCCAACACAACTTTAGAACAACACAAAAAATCAGCACCAAGTAATGTGTACTGTGCATTTGGAAGAGCTAAAAATGTTGTCAGCACTTTACGGCTTTCAATTTCCACTTCAATTGTGAATGAAGGCACTTCTTGAGTGGTAGCAGTACCATCTGCAAGTGATATTGTCAAAACTTCATATTTGATGGTAACATTTTGCTTAACAAGGTCAAACAATCGTTTTCCAGCAACAGATCGAGTAGCTCCTGTATCGGCATATGCTATTCCTTTCTCATCCATCACTTTGATAGGTAAAACTGGCCTAGATGACTGTATATGCAAAAGTTCATCTGGAAAATCGATGCCAAATAATGTCTCTGGTTTCCTTGATGGTGGGTGCACATCTGGACTTCTTCTATGAGGAGGATTGTCTTTGTTGCATTTAGGACACTTTGACCTAATAAAACCTGCAGTACCACAGCCATAACATGTTGGTATTACCTTATTATTGCTGGACTCTTCGATTTGATCAGTTTTCCTTGACTCCTGAGTCTGACACCTCAATTCATGTTCTTTAGTCCTGCATTGGTCAACATAATGTCCCAGACGATGACAGTAAGTACATTTTGGGCCGATCCGAGGTTTGCTAGGTTGTGTTTTGTCCACAGTATGATCCCGATTGGACCTAGAATCCCCTTCAAATGTGGTTTCTATATGACGGCTCCTAACAAGTAAATCCATAAATGAATCAAGCTCACTACGTGGAATATGCTCTCTTATATGGCGGTCTAATAGGCCGTACACCATATCCAGGCATACATACTCTGGAAGAGTGTAAGGTAATTTTGACAAAATAGCCCTGGCATTACAGACAAACAATTCAGTTTTTAAACCATTTTGTGGTTGTGAAAATAACTGCAAAAACAATTTATAAGGGGGATCTGTTCGTCCAAAAACTTGTCTCATAAGGGTCACAGTATCAGCCCAGGTTGAAACAGAATGTTTTATGCCTTGATACCAGGTTGCAGCTAAATCAGTTAGCAACATTGGTAAACCCTTTAACGCGTCTGTGTCTGATACATTTGCACAGGATTTATAGGTCTGCACTGCATCAATAAATGCTTCAACCGATGATGTTTCTGCTCCATCAAAACGGCTAGTACATTTTGCAAAGTTTCCCTGTTTTACAATGCTCTGACAAGCATTCGGATCAACACTATTAGTACTTGCCTGTAATGATAAGCTGGAAATAGTGCCTAGCAACTGTTGGAACTGCTCATTGCTTAGCACAACGTTGGGTGTTGGCTCCGAAGCTTCTGTGTTAGAAGGGGATGTTTGATGTCTTGACATTCTGACTAGGAAAGTGCACCAGTCCAGAGAAACAGTCACATACAAAATGTTCAAAGTTTTCACAAATGTTCACAGTTTTGCACTGTTTTAACCGAAACACAGGATTTTATTGGCTCACTTTGGGTGTCAACACGAGAAATAAAGTCTTTTTTGCAAACCACATGTCGAAAAAAACCTATACTTTTTGCGGATTAATTAGCCAGCAAAAATTTGGTTCGGGCCGCGTTGGGCGTCAATGTAACGGGCCACCGTTATACTCTGTTGTTTCAGAGAAGCAGACACTGGTTGTAGACTTTAATTAATACTTTATTATAACAAAAAGAAAATCAAAAGACAAAGCCAAAACATAAGTCCGGGAAAAATCTTAACCTCTTAAATTAAACTACATAACCTCTAAAACTCTTCTTCCTCTCTCGGGCGCATAGACAGGTCTCGTGCTTCATATAACACGGTTGTGTTACAGTTTTGATTTTTTTGCGCCTGTAGGATTGATTTGATTGAAAATGCGTTATAATGAAAGTTGTAGTACCTATCACGGACTAGTTTTCTGTATTTTTTTCAAATCTCTAACTTGAGCCCTTTCGTCGTAAAACACGAACAAAAATAAGAAAATTTAAACTTTTGGCCTGCACTCTATAGGCGGTTGTCGGACAACGAGTAAACAGGTAATTGTTGCTGGTACGGTTGCTCGACAACCGCTTATACAGTGCAGGTAAAAAGTTAAAATTTTCATTGCATTTTTGTTTGTGTTTTATGACGAAAGGACCCAAGTTACAGATCTGAAAAAATACAGAAAACTAGTCCGTGATAGGTACTACAACTTTCATTATTACGATTTTTCAATCAAATCAACCCTACAGGCGCAAAAAAATCAAAACCGTTTTTCCATGTTAATCTCCTATGTCCAGGGTGCTCTTGGACACCTGGTATATTGTGCTTGAGATGTGAATGTCATTTGTCATCCTAACTGATCATCATGAGTAATGCTCAGAGTAATGTTACTTGTTTTCTTTCTTTTAAATCAACCATTTTTCATTCAATTTACAATGCAACTTATATCATCATACTTTATTAACAGGAAATGTTGACTACTCTGTTAATACTATGTATTTTCATTTCGAATTTCTAATCTGAGTGTAATCCACATTCTAATTTGATTTTATCAGGCATTTGGCCAAAAATAAAACTGGTTGTTCTTTGATAAAGTTTAAACCTTGGTTTAAAAGAAAAATCACCTGAAGTATTAAGAAAAGGTAATGTTATATTAGTAACAATTATATTAAAACCAAATGTGGTGTGTTCAAAGCCCTACTTTATAAAAATTTTCAATGACTATCAGGAGATATTTTTTTTTGGGATTCTTAACGTTACATAGTACCTATATAAACATTTTTTTACTGCAGCTATATAGCTTCTGGCAAACACAAGGTCTTTTGTCAGAAACTTATAGCTGCTTTATTAAGACCTTTCTAAAACATTTGGAATACTCAGTATATGAGAAATTGCTGTTAGTTTGTAAACTGATTTTATTTTTTTGTGTTTACAGGGTGCCCATTCTTTGAGACTCATCATGGAGTTTTTGGTTATTTAAAGAAATAGGTAAAAGAAAGTTTAAATCGGGGCAAAATTGAGCAATTTAAAGTCGAATAAAATGTTAAATATTAGAAAATTTTTAGTACTTTTGGAGATATCCCAAAAAAAAAACCAAAATATTGGAAATTAGGTTTTAATTTTTACTTATTTTTTTTGATAAAATTACCATTGCCACTTTTCCTCCTCTACAATGTGACAATATCAAATTTCAGATTCAATTATGTTTTAATAAAGAGTCTCTTGAAAAAATTACATTTAAACAATTCTCCATTATTACTTGACACTTCTTTATGAGACATCATTGACTTTTTCTAACCAATGAGCATGTGATCCTGTTGAATGACATCATGGAATTCACTCTGCCTTCCTAATCAATTGTTGATTAATGCTCTGATTGATGTTAATTTATCCCAATCTTTTGGGTCTTTCTTCCAGTCTTTTTGGTGCCACTTTTTTTCCTTTGCAACATGGCATTATCATAAATGACATAAAAAGTCCCTGTTTTTGACAACCATCATCAGTTGTAAGGTTTTTGTTTTGGGGATGCCATATTAGATAGAATTTTATTTATTTAAAATATTTTTGGTTACAGTTAAGCTATAATAACTCAATTTGTATCTTCACAATTGTGTCAATATTATCCGAGATATTTTTACAACAAATCTTTATGTTTTAATCAAAATTTTATAATATTTGGTTTTTTAAAAATAGATTAACACCTCTTTTTGACATTTTGTGAGACTGCTTATGGTATTTACTATTTATCATATAATGCATATTCTTGAATATTTAGCAACTTTTTTATACAGGGTGCGGAATGGCACACAGTCTTCGCCACTATAAATTATAACCTACTAATCAAAGGAGGCGCGCTCGACTGGTTTCGGACATAGACATGTCCATCATCAGGAGGTAGAAAATTAACATTCTACAAAGGTGAACTCACAAAGTGAACAATGGCGAAGGACATAGGTTCCTTAAATGCGAGCTTAAATGTTGCTTAATAAAATTAAAGTAATGCTGTCTTTCTATACAGGGATAGACAGCAAGACCCCCCATTGATTGATATTATTTAAACATTAAAACGGGGCGAATAAACTGTAAAATAATTAACACGTTCGGATAATTAAATTAAGAAAAGTATATAAAAGAGTTTTTTTACCTTATATTGCAAAATAGTAAACTCGATAGTGAGTTTCAATCTAGTTTGCTCAACAAACAAATTATCTTGAATATTTACAGAATACATTACAAAGTTAAGATGAATTTGTGGTTTGGAAATCATGTAGTACCTGTTCTAAGATATAAGTCTCCCAGTTTTTTGAAGTTTGGCCCTTATTTCTCTAAAAGGCTCCATAACTAGAAATGCAGCATACAGCCAAATTGAAACCGATTTTTGACAATGTTAGAATAAAAAATAGAAAAAACTAGACAGTAATTCCATGGCACAATGTTCACTCAAATCAAGTAAAACTCCAACCATAAAATTGAATCAAAGTCAGCTTTGCTTTTGCAGAAGACAGTTGTGGTATCACCTAACAACATTAATTAATAACATCGAGACTGTCTATTATTTTAAACCATAGTGCAGTTATAGTAATAAAACAACATAAACATAAAATAGTTTATATCTCAATTTTCTTGATATTATTTTTAGTTATAAATAAAGTTACTAAATATTCAAATATATGCATTATATGATAAATAGTAAATACCAAAATAAATACAATGAGCAGTCAAACAAAATGTCAAAAACAAGTGTTAACCTATTTTTCAAAAAACTTATAAAATATTGATTAAAATATAAAGATTGTTGTGAAGATACAACATCAAATAAATCAGGAAAAACCCAAAAAAGTGCGATAAAGTAACATCTATCAACAATTGATTAGAAAGTCAGAGTGTTGTGTCACATGCTCATTGGTTTGGAAAAATCAATGATGTCACCTGAAGAAGGGTCAAGTGACTAAATAGAGAATTGTTGAGATGTTGTTTTTTTAAGAGAACCTTTATTAAAACGTAATTGGATCTGAAATTTGATATTGTTAGATTGTAGAGAAGGAAAAGTGGCAATGGTAATAAAAGGTCTTTTGTGTGCAGTTATCTTATCAAATAAATAAGTAAAAACTAAAAACTAATTTCCAATATTTCGTTTTTTTTTGGATATCTCCGAAAGTACTAACATTTTTTTAATATTTAAAGAGGCATTTTATTCGACTTTAAATTGCTCAATTTTGCCCCAATTTACACTTTCTTGTATATTTTCCAATAATTGATATCCCCATGGTGAGGGTCAAAAAATTGGCACACTGTATGCACAAAAAAGTATAAATCAGCTAACAAACTAACAGCAATTTTTCATATACAGAGTATTCCAAATGTTCTAGAAATGTCTCAATAAAGCAGCTATAAGCTTCTGACAAAAGCAATGGCAAAACACTTTGTTTTTGTCAGAAGGGGCAATGATAAAATTTTGATATACCAGGTAATGTTTTTTGATATACCAGGTCAAGTAATGTTAAAAATCACAAAAAACAAGTATTAATAAAATTAATAATAAAATAAATATATGTATATAAAAATAATAATAAAATATATTTTTGTTTAATTTAAATGCTAAAATATGCTATCAAAAGTAATATGTATAAATATTATACAATAAGATGTGAGTCGTTTTTCTAATGATATGACAGTGACATTTCTTGTCAAATAAGTTATATCATTACTGTTTTGTTGAAAGTGTTGCATGTGTGGACAACACATTACATTTTAAAATAGCACAATTTGTTTGAAGTACTTGAATAAGTATTTAGTTGTTGTGGCAGCTGTATTGATAATATCTTCGCAAACACTGATTTTCCATACTTATTACCTACTGTATCAGTATTTTGAAAAATTTATCTCTGACTACTCTGACCATATATTTAGAAGGAGAAGGTGGAGAAATTGCAAATATAGTAACTGTTTGGTATCAAGGCTCTCAAAGTTTTGGATGCTCTGTTCTCATAGTCTAGAAAAGTATCTATATTTTTGTTCTTTTTATATTACACTCACATAAGTGTAATGCTAATGAATTGGAAGTTTAGTCAAAATCGTTAAAATGTTTTTAAGACTGCATTTGTGTTTTAACTATTGAAATTATATTTCACCCGTACAACAATGCTGTAGCCATTTTTTAAATCTGATTTATTTTTTATTGCGTTTGAATTCACTTTTTTAAAAAGAAATACAATTTTAGGAAAGCAGTTTTGACATATAATTGTTGAAAATGATAACCAAACTGATTCAACAATGATCTAATAATTGTGTTCATTTTTGTAACAGGAGAATATATTTCTGGGTAATGCTTATTTTTTTCCTGTTCAAAGCCCCTTACTACTAACATAGCTTTAAATCTGTCCTGTTTATTTTCTTTTAAGCAAATACCCACTTTGTATCTAAAACTTTTACACCACTTGGCTTTTTCACTTTTTCCTATGTATAATTCTCTATTGAACTTATTTCTCCCTTTATAGCATTTATCCATTTTTATTTATGTAACCTATACTCTATACCTACTTCATCAAATGTTTTCAGCACATTTTCAAGATAACTACATGCATCAAATGCCATATACATATAGTTCAAAATCCTCAAACTTTGAGGGTAATTTCTTCTTTGAGGTAATTTTTAGCTAACACGTTAAGTTAGCACGTGTCAAATAAGGACACCTCTGTCATCTTTAACGATAGAAAAATGTCAGTTTGAATGAAATGGGGAGGTATAAAGACATTGACGAAATGTAAATCCAAAAATAACAAATTGTAATCCAAAAAAAATATTTTTTTTTTGGGATTTTTTATTTAGACAAGGATCTGGCAACCCTCAGTTTTACGCAAGAGAACTGCTGAGAAAATTCTGTTTTATTTACTTTTTTTTTGAACAGTGCATGCATTAAAACATAATATCTTAATGAAAGCAAAATTGAGTGATATGTTTTGCATGTTTGTGTTGGGGATATAGGAGAAACAACAGGACCTAGTACAGCAGAAAACTCGGTGAGCCAAGCACCGTTACCAGCTGATACGGACGCGCCCAAACGGGTGGTAGGAGGTAGAGCCAGTATTCCTGACGAGTTAGAACCCCACCAATTGGCCAGGTTGCAGGATTTGAAGGAGTCGAACGCTTAAGCGCCCTTATTAGGTCAGTTTTTAACATTTTAAACTTTAACCTTTTTTGATCCTCCGCAATTCACATATTTGGTCGGTTTTTTTACTCCGATAATAGTTTTTCCCTCACTTGGGTTTAGTGTGGTAGCAGCTTTGGAGATGTCCGTACAGCTAACATCGGTGACAATCTAAGTGTAAACAAAAAACACAAAGTCGTTTTAAATACAAAATGCTCGACTTTATGTTTTTTGTTGGCATTTACATTGACAATTCAATGGTGGGAACATGGACTACTACTTTTTACTTTTTACATCTATGACAATGGTTCTGGCGATTTCATTATCGTGTTTGGTTTTTTACTTGCATGGCTTTTGATTCTCTCTCTAGGTTCTTGGCTACGTTATTTGTTCAGACATCGGTTGAAGCATTTTTTATGGCGATCCTGGTGGCCTCTAAAAGAGAGTAAGTCTAATAACCCCTCTTGGTCACCTTGAGGAATTTAGTTAAACTCTTATACAGGTTGTCCAGTAAGCACATGATCAAAAGGGTACTGTGGCATTCTTTAGATCGAAAGGTGCCGATTTGACGTAATTGTCATTAGAAAAAAGTGTTTTTTTTTTAAATCTATTTTCGGAAATATTTGGAGAGTGATTTTCTAAGTAAGGCTCATGGTTCAATGAAACAACCACGTCCATTTGCCTTCTAAGTTCTTCAGTGACTGGGTTCAAGAAATACTAGAACTTTTTATTTCGTCGTTAAAATTATTTTTTTATTATTTAATCTGATGTATTGGTTCTTTTTCAAGGTTTTACTACTCTTGGTAAAATCTTCTAGCATTCATTAATAGTTTTTCCGCAAAAACTGTTTTTTGTGTCCCCCTGCTATTTACCATTTTACACATTTTTATTGCAAATAATAATAATAATAACAGTTTTTATTTCGAATTGTGATTAGGATAGAGTACAATCTACATTATCAACTAATACAAAGGAAATAGCGTCATGGTAAACTATGAACTATGTAGTACTTAAAGATACTTATACAGTGTGACCCATTTAGAATGGGAACACCCCTATAAAATTTTAGGTTATTAACCGATTTCAGTGATTTTTTTTTTTTAAATAATTAGGAATTAAATGTCTATTACGGGAGAAAGTTTTCAGGTCATATTACGAAACTTTTTCTTGATAGAAAATGGAGAATTATTATTTGCGATTTTTTTATTGAAAAAATTACTACGCCACTGGATCTATAGTGCTTTCAAATAGCTGTGACCAAAATTTCATGAAAATCCATTCATTAATAACAAAGTTATGACAAATTAAAATTCAAAAATCCTCTAAGCTAACGGTCACAAAAGAACACCCTGCATCAACTGTTGCCATAGAAATGGTGTTACTATTTACTTGTTTATTATTAATTATTAATTGATTAATTTCTAAAAAAAAAAAAAAAATCAATAAATAAATAAACTTTATACAAATAAATTTTTCAATAAAAAAATCGCTAATAAAAATTCTCCATTTTCTATCAAGAAAAAGTATCGTAATATGACCTGAAAACTGAAATAAATATTTAAAATTTTCTCCCGTAATAGACATTTCATTCCTAATTATTTCAAAAAAAAAATCATTGAAATCGGTTAATAACCTAAAATTTTATAGGGGTGTTTCCATTCTAAATGGGTCACACTGTATATTTATTTTATTATTAATTTTATTAATACTTGATTTTTGTGATTTTTAACATTACTTAGTATATCAAAATTTTATCATTGCCCCTTCTGACAAAAACAAAGTTTTTTGCCATTGCTTTTGTCAGAAGCTTATAGCTGCTTTATTGAGACATTTCTAGAACATTTGGAATACTCTGTATATGAGAAATTGCTGTTAGTTTGTTAGCTGATTTATACTTTTTTTGTGCATACAGGGTGAGCATTTTTTGACCCTCACCATGGGGATATCAATTATTGGAAAATATACAAGAAAGTGTAAATTGGGGCAAAATTGAGCAATTTAAAGTCGAATAAAATACCCCGTTAAATATTAAAAAAATGTTAGTACTTTCGGAGATAACCAAAAAAAAACGAAATACTGGAAATTAGTTTTTAGTTTTTACTTATTTATTTTATAACTGCACACAAAAGACCTTTTACCATTGCCACTTTTCCTTCTCTACAATCTAACACTATCAAATTTCAGATCCAATTATGTTTTAATAAAGGGTCTCTTAAAAAAACCACATCTCAACAATTCTCTATTTAGTCACTTGACCCTTCTTCATGTGACATCATTGATTTTTTCAAACCAATGAGCATGTGATACAAACCATTCACTCTGACTTTCTAATCAATTGTTGATAGATGTTACTTTATCGCACTTTTTTGGGTTTTTCCTGATTTATTTGATAAGGTATCCAAAAATAAATGAAATTTAACAGTGCGACGTTTCTTCCTTTACATGGCATTATCATAAATGACAAAAGTCCCTGTTTTTGACATCTATCATCAGTTTTTAGGTTTTTGTTATGGAGACGCCATATTAGATAGAATTGTATTTATTGAAAATATTTTTTGTTAAAGTTAAGCTAAAATAACATAATTTGTATCTTCACAATTGTATCAATATTTTCACAACAATCTTTATATTTTAATCAATATTTTATAAGGTTTTTAAAAAATAGATTAACACTTGTTTTTGACATTTTGTTTGACTGCTCATAGTATTTATTTTGGTATTTACTATTTATCATATAATGCATATACTTGAATATTTAGTAACTTTATTTATAACTAAAAATAATATCAAGCAAATTGAGATATAAACTATTTTATGTTTATGTTGTTTTATTACTATAACTGCACTATGGTTTAAAATAATAGACAGTCTCGATGTTATTAATTAATGTTGTTAGGTTGTGGTATCACCTGTCTTCTGTAAAAGCAAATTTGACTTTGATTCAATTTTATGGTTGGAGTTTTACTTGATTTGAGTAAACATTGTGCCATGGAATGACTGTCTAAGTTTTTTCTATTTTTTATTCTAACATTGTAAAAAATAGGTTTCAATTTGGCTGTATGCTGCATTTCTAGTTATGGAGCCTTTTAGAGAAATAAGGGCCAAACTTCAAAAAACTGGGAGACTTATATCTTAGAACAGGTACTGCATGATTTCCAAACTACAAATTCATCTTAACTTTGTAATGTATTCTGTAAATATTCAAGATAATTTGTTTGTTGAGCAAACTAGATTGAAACTCACTATCGAGTTTACTATTTTGAAAAAAAACTAAATTGTATTTTTTTTTTCAAAATGAAGTTTATGAACATATGGACATAAAATAGTTTTCTTCTCAGTTTTCGTAATATTACTTTTAGTATTTAATGATTATTTGGCGGAGTTAGGGACAAATAAGTTCTACCAGTTCTTGGCCAACGTTTCGATATATTAAACATATATCTTCATCAGGGCTAAAAGGTATAAAATGTTACAAAAGATAGTGAAACATGTACGGACCAAACGCTTACCTCGAACTGTCTTAAAATATGCACACTATTCATATGAGATGTTACAAACGTGTATGTGCACAATACACAATCATGTAATAAAAGGTTAAAACAACACATAACAAACTAATTACAAACACAATTGGGGAATTGTCAAGAAAACGTACGGTCGGGACCCACCGTTAGACTGCAACAGAACGCATAGGGTGATGGCCCACTGACCATTGACCCACAAAAAGTTGTTTTTTTGTGTCCGTTAAATATAAACATTTAGCATATTTAGGTGTACGAATGAGTGTAAGCGAGAATTATTATTATTATTATTATTAATGTTTATTTCCATAAGAGTTAGAGTTAGATCAGTCTGTTCATAAAATTGTCAATTAAGTTCGAATAAATGACGTTTAAATTTTGGGTATCAGTTCTAAAATTTACGGCTTTGTCCCTCCACTTGTTTATCCACAGCATTTCGGAAATCACCCGTTTTTTGTAATTCGCTGCACTATCCAGTATCCTTGGCTGCGAAAAATCAAATGTGTGGCCGTTGTTTTGGTAATGACACGCAAGAGCCGTTGTACCTTCTCCTCCATTGTGTGTCAACCTAGTACAATCATATTGATGTTGTTTTAGTCTTAGGTTTAATTTATTTTTTGTTTGCCCAATGTAGTTATTGTTACAATCTTTACAAGGAATTAGGTAAACTACGCCAGATCTCTCCAACAGCGGAATTTTATCCTTTATCTTTGAGAACAGATCCCCTACTGTTTTTTTGGGATATGTGACTAATCTTATCTGGTCATTATTCAAGATTCTCGTTAGTTGGTTGCTTAAACCTGAGATTAAAGGTATTTTATAATAATGTAGATCAGGTTCTGAATTTGGTGTTGTCTGATTTTGATTGGTACGTTGGGCACGAGAGTCCGATTGACTTAAGATTTTGTTAACTACGATGGGGGGATATTCATTAAGATTAGCAATATGTCTGATTTTATCAAAGTTAGTCTTCCAGAACTTCTCGTGGCTCAACTTTGTGACTCTATTCTTCAAGGACTTCAATATGGCAATTTTCTGTGACAGGGGATGCGTAGACTTGAAATTAATAACTCTTCCAGAGTGAGTTGGTTTCTGGTACCAGTCAGTAAGAAGGGTATTGTCATTATTTCTAATGACTAATACATCCAAAAATGGAATACATTGGTGCTCCTCCACTTCACAAGTAAATTGTAAGTGTGGCTCAAAAGAATTAAAAATATTCAAGACCCTATCACAAGTGTTGGAAGGCACGCAAGTTATGATGTCATCTACGTAGATATAGAGGAAAGGAACCACAAAAGGTAACTAGGGCAATGTGTGGGACAACAGCTCATGCATACACATGTTAGCGAGGAAGGGAGACAGAGGATTACCCATGGCACATCCAAAAACTTGGGAATAAAACACATTGTTGTATGAGAAATAATTAAAGTCAAAAATGAGAGAAATGATGTGAAAGAATTGGTCTTTGGGGATGTTAGTGTGAGGTACTATTAAGTGCCAATGTTTTTGTAATGTATTTAAAGCCAGTTCCTTTGAGATATTGGTGAACAGTGACTTCACATCTAATGATATGAGAACGTATCCATCGGGGACAGCGTTGATTTGTTTTATTTCCTCTACCAATGCAAATGAGTTAGTGATTGAATACTTGAACAAGTGGTTAATATTTGAAAGGATGTTGTTTAAATATTTGGACAATTTATATAATGGTGACTGTACACACGACACTACCGGTCTCAGGGGAGTGTCGTTTTTATGAATCTTAGGTAAACCGTAAATTCTAGGTGGTAATGAATTTTTTGTTATTAGGTAATCGTGGGTTTTTTTGTCTAAACAGTTGTCATTATACATTTTTTTAATTAGAGAATTAATTTTATTTTGTGGTTACATATACATACATTATAGTTACCTTTTGTGGTTCCTTTCCTCTATATCTACGTAGATGACATCATAACTTGCGTGCCTTCCAACACTTGTGATAGGGTCTTGAATATTTTTAATTCTTTTGAGCCACACTTACAATTTACTTGTGAAGTGGAGGAGCACCAATGTATTCCATTTTTGGATGTATTAGTCATTAGAAATAATGACAATACCCTTCTTACTGACTGGTACCAGAAACCAACTCACTCTGGAAGAGTTATTAATTTCAAGTCTACGCATCCCCTGTCACAGAAAATTGCCATATTGAAGTCCTTGAAGAATAGAGTCACAAAGTTGAGCCACGAGAAGTTCTGGAAGACTAACTTTGATAAAATCAGACATATTGCTAATCTTAATGAATATCCCCCCATCGTAGTTAACAAAATCTTAAGTCAATCGGACTCTCGTGCCCAACGTACCAATCAAAATCAGACAACACCAAATTCAGAACCTGATCTACATTATTATAAAATACCTTTAATCTCAGGTTTAAGCAACCAACTAACGAGAATCTTGAATAATGACCAGATAAGATTAGTCACATATCCCAAAAAAACAGTAGGGGATCTGTTCTCAAAGATAAAGGATAAAATTCCGCTGTTGGAGAGATCTGGCGTAGTTTACCTAATTCCTTGTAAAGATTGTAACAATAACTACATTGGGCAAACAAAAAATAAATTAAACCTAAGACTAAAACAACATCAATATGATTGTACTAGGTTGACACACAATGGAGGAGAAGGTACAACGGCTCTTGCGTGTCATTACCAAAACAACGGCCACACATTTGATTTTTCGCAGCCAAGGATACTGGATAGTGCAGCGAATTACAAAAAACGGGTGATTTCCGCAATGCTGTGGATAAACAAGTGGAGGGACAAAGCCGTAAATTTTAGAACTGATACCCAAAATTTAAACGTCATTTATTCGAACTTAATTGACAATTTTATGAACAGACTGATCTAACTCTAACTCTTATGGAAATAAACATTAATAATAATAATAATAATAATTCTCGCTTACACTCATTCGTACACCTAAATATGCTAAATGTTTATATTTAACGGACACAAAAAAACAACTTTTTGTGGGTCAATGGTCAGTGGGCCATCACCCTATGCGTTCTGTTGCAGTCTAACGGTGGGTCCCGACCGTACGTTTTCTTGACAATTCCCCAATTGTGTTTGTAATTAGTTTGTTATGTGTTGTTTTAACCTTTTATTACATGATTGTGTATTGTGCACATACACGTTTGTAACATCTCATATGAATAGTGTGCATATTTTAAGACAGTTCGAGGTAAGCGTTTGGTCCGTACATGTTTCACTATCTTTTGTAACATTTTATACCTTTTAGCCCTGATGAAGATATATGTTTAATATATCGAAACGTTGGCCAAGAACTGGTAGAACTTATTTGTCCCTAACTCCGCCAAATAATCATTAAATATTCACATATTTGGGACGCCACTACTACGATCTATTACTTTTAGTTATAAATAAAGTTTGAAGTCAAGATTGGGGGTGAGAAGCTGGGTTTTTTTTTCTTCTGCAGTATAAGGTAAGAAACTCTTTTATATACTTTTATTAATTTAATTATCCTAACGAGTTAATTATTTTACAGTTTATTCGCCCCGTTTTAATGTTTAAATAATATTGTTACGGTCTGGACCTACTATGCTCGATACTTCTTAACAAGCGCTCGCTTCGGGATGAAACCGATGCGCCGTAATATCTGGCCGGGCGCGTATTAAAGTAGGCCACAGTTAGGAAGCGCCGGACCTGGAACAATCGTTAATATTCGACGTAAATCGCGAAGCGTTTCGCGGTCATTCTAGAACGTGGTTTGTGAATATAAAAGAAGCGGCGTTGACGACGGCGTAGTTAGTTAGTAGAGAGTGTATAGTAGTGAATTTGGGAACGCGGATAAGTTTAAATAGCGGAATAATTGTGGAATTGTAGTAGTGTTTTTAGTAGCTGTGTTAATTATTGTACGGAGTGTTTTGAAGTGTAATAAATTTATTAATTGCTGAGTTAAATTGACTTTGTGTGAACCCACGGGAAAATCGTAACAATTGGTGTCAGAAGTGCGATCAGACGTTAGTGCGACGTGAATTGGAACTAAACTTCGGGTTAAAGACTTGTGTTCAGAACCGGACTAGAGATTTTCGGAACAGTGGTGTGTTAAATTTATTTTATGCCAATAACAAGACGTCAAAGTGCAAACATGGAGGCCCAATTTGAAGCTATGCTTAAACAAGCCAAAGAAGATCTAGAAAAGATGCGACAACAAAACAAGGAAAAACAAGAAGAAAGAATTCGACAACAAGACAAAGAAGAAGACAAAGAGCGGCATGAAAACCGTAACGTAGAAATATTGAACGTTCTAGCGGGGACCAAGACAGAAATCCAAGAGTATGTATCCCAAAGTCTCAAAAAGATGGAGTGTGATGTTCAGTTAAAATTAAAGGATGTTCGGGAAGACATTAATGATGTTCGGGACGACATTAGTAAAATTCAGATTGATGTCCGGGAGGACATTAATAAAATTCAGAATGATGTTCGGGAGGACATTAATAGAATTCGGAATGATGTCGAGATAAAGCTACGCGACTTAGAGCGAAAAATTGACAGCAAAGGAGCCAGCTCTACAGTGATCACCGGAAACACGCTCAACAAGATCAAGCCTCCCACATACGACGGTCAAACTTCATGGGCAATGTACCAACTCCAATTTGAGGCCGCTGCAAATGCAAATGGATGGAGTACCAAGGAAATGGCTGTAGCACTAGTAGTGGCATTACGAGGACCTGCATTGGAGCTGTTACAGACGGTGCCTATCGCCCAACGAAGCAACTATGAAGCATTAGTAGCTGCATTAGAACGTCGTTATGGGGATCAACATAAGAAAGGACTGTATCGAACGCAATTAATGGCAAGACAGCAGAAAACTGGTGAAAATCTAGAAGAGTTTGAAACCGAAATTCGTCGCCTTGTGCATCTGGCTTACCCAGCCGTCCCGGATGAAATCCAAGAAGAACTTGTGGCACAGTATTTTGTAGATGGGATTCGAGATCTGGAGGTAAAGAAATGGCTGAAGATGTTCAAAGGGAGCAACAACAGCGAATTACTGGTTCGAGCGCTGGAAATTGAAGCTGCGTGCAATGATTTAAAGCCAGAGCCTATTCAAGAGGAAAGAGTACCGCCAGCCGATCATGTTGCTACATTAATAGATGAAATTAAATCAATGTTCGGCCAATTAGTGCAACAAATGGCAGCATTAGGAAATGGTCAGTCCAGACAGTTAGAACGGTCACGTCCGATCACGAGAGTGGAGTGTTATCGATGTGGACGCAAAGGACACTATAGAAGGAATTGCAGACAGCGGTCTTGTTCTCCAAACCCACAGTGTCGACGAAATCAGGACATCAGAACAAATCACCGGAACTCCTCTGTTAAAAGAAACATTACATGTTATATTTGTGGACGTAAAGGACATTACCAATGGAATTGCAAACAGCAGTCTCGTTTACCGACCCCGCAGAACTGGCGTAACCACGAGCAGGAAATGAAGAATCCGGAAAGACATTTACCGCGATATGTAGAGGATCGTCAAGTTTTGGATAGTGACTTAAGGTACCGGAAAGGACAAATTCATAATGGTTGGAGGATTGGTCAAATCGCGATTGTGACAGATAAAGAGGCTACAAAAAGAATGAAGAGCAGCGTTTCTAAGGAGGACATAATAAAAGGACAGCGCTCAGACTCTGATTTGAAAGTAATCAGAAGATGGTTGGAGAAGGATTTGAAACCGGATTGGCAACAGATTTCCAGATATGGACCAACAGTAAGGGGTTACTGGTTACAGTGGAATTCGCTTCGACTGCGAGATGACTTAATTACTCGCAAATGGGAAAGTCCGGACGGAAAACGCTTTGTTTACCAAACAATAGTGCCCAATTCCTGCAAAGAGAATGTGCTGCGAGAACTACATGACAGTTGCGGAGGAGGACACTTTGAAGTAAACCAGACTTTGGCTAGAATAAGAGATCGGTTTTACTGGATTAACTTCAGAAAGGACGTTGAGGAATGGTGTAAACGGTGTGACCAGTGTTCGTTACAGAAGGAATCCATCACAATTCGGGAACCTGAGAGAGAGAAGATGAAACCAAACAACGACCGTATGAAGATGACACTGGACCACAGACCAACTGGTGGCAATTATAAGGAAGGTGATGCTGTGTGGATGTTTCAACCCAGGAGGAGCAAAGGATTAAGTCAAAGATGGCAACGACACTGGGAGGGACCTTACAATGTGGTAAAAAGGTTAAACGACGTCGCATACAGAGTCCAACGCAGCCCCAAAGGCAAGATGAAAATTGTCCATCTGGACAGACTCAAGAAATACCACGGATTAGATGAAGCGGATCGGGACGATCAGCTTTAAGAGGGGGGCAGTGTTACGGTCTGGACCTACTATGCTCGATACTTCTTAACAAGCGCTCGCTTCGGGATGAAACCGATGCGCCGTAATATCTGGCCGGCCGCGTATTAAAGTAGGCCACAGTTAGGAAGCGCCGGACCTGGAACAATCGTTAATATTCGATGTAAATCGCGAAGCGTTTCGCGGTCATTCTAGAACGTGGTTTGTGAATATAAAAGAAGCGGCGTTGACGACGGCGTAGTTAGTTAGTAGAGAGTGTATAGTAGTGAATTTGGGAACGCGGATAAGTTTAAATAGCGGAATAATTGTGGAATTGTAGTAGTGTTTTTAGTAGCTGTGTTAATTATTGTACGGAGTGTTTTGAAGTGTAATAAATTTATTAATTGTTGAGTTAAATTGACTTTGTGTGAACCCACGGGAAAATCGTAACAATATCAATCAATGGGGGGTCTTGCTGTCTATCCCTGTATAGAAAGCATTACTTTAATTTTATTAAGTAACATTTAAGCTCGCATTTAAGGTACCTATGTCCTTCGCCATTGTTCACTTTGTGAGTTCACCTTTGTAGAATGTTAATTTTCTAGCTCCTGATGATGGACATGTCTATGTCCGAAACCAGTCGAGCCTTTTAATTAGTAGGTTATAATAAATTTATAGTGGCGAAGACTGTGTGCCATTCCGCACCCTGTATAAATAAAGTTGCTAAATATTCAAGAATATGCATTATATGATAAATAGTAAATACCATGAGCAGTCTCACAAAATGTCCAAAACAGGTGTTAATCTATTTTTAAAAAACCAAACCTTATAAAATTTTGATTAAAACATAAAGATTTGTTGTAAAAATATCTCGGATAATATTGACACAATTGTGAAGATACAAATTGAGTTATTATAGCTTAACTGTAACCAACAATATTTTAAATAAATAAAAGTTTATCTAATATAGCACCCCCAAAACAAAAACCTTAAAACTGATAATGGTTGTCAAAAACAGGGACTTTTTATGTCAAAAAAGTGGCACCAAAAAGACGGGAATAAGAAAGACCCAAAAGCTTGGGATAAAATAACATCAATCAGAGCATTAATCAACAATTGATTAGGAAGGCAGAGTGAATTCCATGATGTCATTCAACAGGGTCACATGCTCATTGGTTAGAAAAAGTCAATGATGTCTCATGAAGAAGTGTCAAGTAATAATGGAGAATTGTTTAAATGAAATTTTTTCAAGAGACTCTTTATTAAAACATAATTGAATTTGAAATTTGATATTGTCACATTGTAGAGGAGGAAAAGTGGCAATGGTAATCTTACCAAAGAAATAAGTAAAAGTTAAAACCTAATTTCCAATATTTTGGTTTTTTTTTTTGGGATATCTCCGAAAGTACTAAAAATTTTCTAATATTTAACATTTTATTCGACTTTAAATTGCTCAATTTTGCCCAAATTTAAACTTTCTTGTACCTATTTCTTTAAATAACCAAAATCCCCATGATGAGTCTCAAAGAATGGGCACCCTGTAAACACAAAAAAATAAAATCAGTTTACAAACTAACAGCAAATTTCTCATATACTGAGTATTCCAAATGTTTTAGAAAGGTCTTAATAAAGCAGCTATAAGTTTTTGACAAAAGACCTTGTGTTTGCCAGAAGCTATATAGCTGCAGTAAAAAAATGTTTATATATGTACTATGTAAAGTTAAGAATCCCAAAAAAAAAATATCTCCTGATAGTCATTGAAAATTTTTATAAAGTAGGGCTTTGAACACACCACATTTGGTTTTAATATAATTGTTACTAATATAACATTACCTTTTCTTAATACTTCAGGTGATTTTTCTTTTAAACCAAGGTTTAAACTTTATCAAAGAACAACCAGTTTTATTTTTGGCCAAATGCCTCATAAAATCAAATTAGAATGTGGATTACACTCAGATTAGAAATTCGAAATGAAAATGCATAGTATTAATAGAGTAGTCAACCTTTCCTGTTAATAATTTATGATGATATAAGTTGCATTGTAAATTTAATAAAAAATGGTTGCACGAAAGGAAGGAAATGACAAACAGTCTTTTCCACAATACTTTATTATGACCTTAGATGGTAAGGTCTGCTCAACAAGTTTCGGTCACATAAATGACCATCTTCAGGAGCTACAAGAATAACCTACTTTACTTGGTGTACCGGAAGTTAAAAGTTAAAAAACGAGATGTTAAAAAACGAGAAAACATACCTCAAATCAGTCGATCAATGTGACTACTGTCTTTTTACAAGGGGAGAGACAGAGAGACCCATGTTATACCGAATTAGTGAATTAAACATAGTTCAATAGGCGAACAAAGCTGTAAAATTTAACACATGTAACATGAATTAAAAAGATTATGGGAAATTTAAATAGTTACCTCATTATGGAGAAAAAACTAACTCTAGCACATTAAATTAAAAACAAAAAACTTAAACTAGACCCATTTTAAGGGCTGGGTGAGACCCTATTGGGAAAAAAGAGTTTCAAACTTATACACCATCCGCAGAAGAGGCGATCAAACAGGAAACAAAATGGAGGTGCAAAAATTTAAAAAAAAAATTCACATTGATAAGCCGTTAATTTGAAGGCAGAGGGGGAAACGTTAAGAGGGGTTACAATAAAATCAATAACTTAGCTGACAACAGGTAGATAGTTCTGCAACCCATAAAGCAATTGAAGATTAACAATAGAAAGGTTAAAAACCGCAACCATTCATACCGCAGGTAGTGAAGTTGAAAGTAAACAATGCACCAAACCAGCAAACAGGTGGACAACGTATTAAGCCAGATGGGGGTGGCTAATAGAGATTCAAACAAGGTGGTAAAACGTGCCGACACCGACACACGCCACGGTGAGGGAGGGGATGGTGGAAGAGGATGTGTTAGGGTTGCGTAAAAGGGTATGGGATGCATTAAAAGGTTAGGGACCTAAAAAAGGAGGTTGATGTATGGTTAAGCTGATCTCTCAGGCAGGTGCACCCACCATCCCCAGAAGCCTTGTTAATTTCAAGCACCTCAAGATGGTTAAGGAGGCTGCCCTTACCACACACATGCAGAATCTTGAAACCCTGTTCGGTGTTGAAGGTATGATCATTCTGACGAAGATGTGGAGAGAAACAATCGCAGTGGCGTCGGGTAGAGCAAACAATTCCACCCATCTGGAAGCTGCATCTTCCACTATTAAGATCCAGCGGTTGCCTTTACTACTTGGCGGTAAAGGTCCAAAATAATCTACTGATAACACTTCGAAACGAGCTGATTGGACGGGCGTCTGCAGTAAACCTGCAGGTTTCAAATTTGATGGTTTAAATCATTGGCAGTCAACGCAACTCTTCACATATTCTAAAACTGTCTTCCGCATTCCTGGCCAATAGTATCTTAAGCGTATGCGTCCCAAGGTTCGGTCTACACCATCGTGGCATGCTGTTTCTGAATCGTGGTATTCTGCTAACACTTGTTTTCTTTTATGAGCAGGTACCACCAGTTGTACTTCCTCAGTATCGTTTTCTGCTGAATAGCGGTAAAGTACACCTTTCTCCATCAGGTAACCTCGTTCTGCCCATCTGTTACTGTCGTCGCTTAAACTTTTGAACTGATTTTTACAAGTTCTGGGTCTTCCATTTGTTCAGTGCGCAGCTCTTTTGGTGAATATCGCGGTAATTCCACAGTAACATTGCAAATGGCAATCTCTTGGTTCTCGGATAATGGCGGTCTGGATAAGGTGTCGACTACAACATTATTCTTTCCGGGAGTGTACTCAATCTTAAAATTATATGATTGCAGTTCTAAAGCCCACCTTGCAAGTCGTCCAGTTGGCGTCTTGATAGATAGGAGCCACTTCAGAGGCTGATGGTCGCTTCTTAGAACTACTTCTGTTCCTTCTATGTAACCTCTAAATCTTTTGACAGCCCACACTACTGCCAAGGCTTCGCGTTCGGTGGTACTGAAGTTCCTCACTGAAGCACTCAACAAACGGCTTGCATATTCCACTGGTCTTTCTTCGGTGCGCTCCCCCTGGAGTTACACCGCTCCGATCGCATAGGCACTAGCATCCGTCCTGATAACAAATGGAATATTTTCATCTGCTTGTCGTAATATTGGAGCTGTTATTAGAGCGTTTCTCAGAAGGATAAACGCTTTCTCCTGAATTTCTGTCCACTTCCAAGTTTCCGGGTTAAGTCTGTCAGAGGCTTTACAATGGCAGCAAAGTTGGGTACAAACTTGCGATACCATGAACAAGTTTGGATAAAAGTTCACAATTCTTTGATGTTCTTAGGGCTTGTCAAATTTGCAATGGCTGATACCTTCTCTGGATTCGCGCATATCCCTTCAGGGGTAAGAACATGCCCTAAGTATTTAATCCTTTCAACAACAAAATGGCACTTTTTCCTGTTTGCTCGTAGCTTGAAGTGTTTCAATCGGTCAAAGACAATTTTAAGGTCTTTTAGATGACTCTCAAAACTGTCGGATAAAATTAACAGATCATCCAGGTAAGCAAGTATAGTAACGTTAAGTTTTAAACTTGTCAATTAGTCGTTGGAAAACCGCCGGCGCATTTTTCAATCCAAATGGCATCCGTTTGAATCTAAATAGGCCAAAAGGTGTGATAAACGCCGTTTCATCTCTATCTTCCTCAGCAACCGCAATCTGCCAATATCCAGCTTGCAAATCGATGGTGGACATAAACTTGGTTTGAGTACTTCCATGCAGCAAATCATCAATTCTTGGCATTGGATATTTGTCACTAATAGTTACACGGTTCAGCTGTTGATAATCTATGCATATTCTGGTACTTCCATCTGGTTTGTTCACCATGACTACAGGTGCAGCCCAAGGACTTTCGCATTCCTCAATGATGTCATTCTCAAGCATCTTGTCAATTTCTTGTTTCAGAATTTCTCGTTTAGTTCGGTTCAGTTGATACGGTCGGAGTGAAATTGGTTCCGTGCCAGGTAGTATTCTGATATGTAATTCAGCAAATCTAGTGGCTTCACCTTGTGGGTCAAAAACTTCAGAATTCTCATGCAACAAAGCACTTAATCTTCCACGTTCTTCCAAATTAAGAAGTGTCGCCTCATTTTCTTGTAATAATATCGTTGAGATATTTGAACTTGTTTGTAAAGCTGCAGTCACTGCCACCTGTGGGAAATGATGACTGTTGTCGGGTTCACCTGCAAAATGCCATGTCTGGTTGTAAACATCCAACACAACTTTAGAACAACACAAAAAATCAGCACCAAGTAATGTGTACTGTGAATTTGGAAGAGCTAAAAATGTTGTCAGCACTTTACGGCTCTCAATTTCCACTTCAATTGTGAATGAAGGCACTTCTTGAGTGGTAGCAGTACCATCTGCAAGTGATATTGTCAAAACTTCATATTTGATGGTAACATTTTGCTTAACAAGGTCAAACAATCGTTTTCCAGCAACAGATCGAGTAGCTCCTGTATCGGCATATGCTATTCATTTCTCATCCATCACTTTGATAGGTAAAACTGGCCTAGATGACTGTATATGCAAAAGTTCATCTGGAAAATCGATGCCAAATAATGTCTCTGGTTTCCTTGATGGTGGGTGCACATCTGGACTTCTTCTATGAGTAGGATTGTCTTTGTTGCATTTAGGACACTTTGACCTAATAAAACCTGCAGTACCACAGCCATAACATGTTGGTATTACCTTATTATTGCTGGACTCTACGATTTGATCAGTTTTCCTTGACTCCTGAGTCTGACCCCTCAATTCATGTTCTTTAGTCCTGCATTGGTCAACATAATGTCCCAGACGATGACAGTAAGTACATTTTGGCCTGATCCGAGGTTTGCTAGGTTGTGTTTTGTCCACAGTATGATCCCGATTGGACCTAGAATCCTCTTCAAATGTGGTTTCTATATGACGGCTCCTAACAAGTAAATCCATAAATGAATCAAGCTCACTACGTGGAATATGCTCTCTTATACGGCGGTCTAATAAGCCGTACACCATATCGAAGCATACATACTCTGGAAGAGTGTAAGGTAATTTTGACAAAATAGCCCTGGCATTACAGACAAACAATTCAGTTTTTAAACCATTTTGTGGTTGTGAAAATAACTGCAAAAAAAATTATAAAGGGGATCTGTTCGTCCAAAAACTTGTCTCATAAGGGTCACAGTATCAGCCCAGGTTGAAACAGAATGTTTTATGCCTTGATACCAGGTTGCAGCTAAATCAGTTAACAACATTGGTAAACCCTTTAAAGCGTCTGTGTCTGATACATTTGCACAGGATTTATAGGTCTGCACTGCATCAATAAATGCTTCAACCGATGATGTTTCTGCTCCATCAAAACGGCTAGTACATTTTGCAAAGTTTCCCTGTTTTACAATCCTCTGACAAGCATTCGGATCAACACTATTAGTACTTGCCTGTAATGATAAGCTGGAAATAGTGCCTAGCAACTGTTGGAACTGCTCATTGCTTAGCACAACGTTGGGTGTTGGCTTCGAAGCTTCTGTGTTAGAAGGGGATGTTTGATATCTTGACATTCTGACTAGGAAAGTGCACCAGTCCAGAGAAACAGTCACACACAAAATGTTCAAAGTTTTGCACTGTTTTAACCGAAACACAGGATTTTATTGGCTCACTTTGGGTGTAAACACGAGAAATAAAGTCTTTTTTGCAAACCACATGTCGAAAAAAACCTATACTTTTTGCGGATTAATTAGCCAGCAAAAATTTGGTTCGGGCCGCGTTGGGCGTCAATGTAACGGGCCACCGTTATACTCTGTTGTTTCAGAGAAGCAGACACTGGTTGTAGACTTTAATTAATACTTTATTATAACAAAAAGAAAATCAAAAGACAAAGCCAAAACATAAGTCGGGGAAAAATCTTAAACTCTTAACTTAAACTACATAACCTCTAAAACTCTTCTTCCTCTCTCGGGCGCTTAGACAGGTCTCGTGCTTCATATAACACGCCCTATATAACGTGCTTCATTTTTGCCCCTGTAGGATTGATTTGATTGAAAATGCGTTATAATGAAAGTTGTAGTACCTATCACGGACTAGTTTTCTGTATTTTTTTCAGATCTTTAACTTGAGCCCTTTCGTCGTAAAACACGAACAAAAATAAGAAAATTTAAACTTTTGGCCTGCACTCTATAGGCGGTTGTCGGACAACGAGTAAACAGGTAATTGTTGCTGGTACGGTTGCTCGACAACCGCTTATACAGTGCAGGTAAAAAGTTAAAATTTTCATTGCAATTTTGTTTGTGTTTTATGACGAAAGGACCCAAGTTACAGATCTGAAAAAAATACAGAAAACTAGTCCGTGATAGGTACTACAACTTTCATTATTACGATTTTTCAATCAAATCAACCCTACAGGCGCAAAAAAATCAAAACCGTTTTTCCATGTTAATCTCCTATGTCCAGGGTGCTCTTGGACACCTGGTATATTGTGCTTGAGATGTGAATGTCATTTGTCATCCTAACTGATCATCATGAGTAATGCTCAGAGTAATGTTACTTGTTTTCTTTCTTTTAAATCAACCATTTTTCATTCAATTTACAATGCAACTTATATCATCATACATTATTAACAGGAAATGTTGACTACTCTGTTAATACTATGTATTTTCATTTCGAATTTCTAATCTGAGTGTAATCCACATTCTAATTTGATTTTATCAGGCATTTGGCCAAAAATCAAACTGGTTGTTCTTTGATAAAGTTTTCTTATAAACCTTGGTTTAAAAGAAAAATCACCTGAAGTATTAAGAAAAGGTAATGTTATATTAGTAACAATTATATTAAAACCAAATGTGGTGTGTTCAAAGCCCTACTTTATAAAAATTTTCAATGGCTATCAGGAGATATTTTTTTTTGGGATTCTTAACCTTACATAGTACCTATATAAACATTTTTTTACTGCAGCTATATAGCTTCTGGCAAACACAAGGTCTTTTGTCAGAAACTTATAGCTGCTTTATTAAGACCTTTCTAAAACATTTGGAATACTCAGTATATGAGAAATTGCTGTTAGTTTGTAAACTGATTTTATTTTTTTGTGTTTACAGGGTGCCCATTCTTTGAGACTCATCATGAAGATTTTGGTTATTTAAAGAAATAGGTAAAAGAAAGTTTAAATCGGGGCAAAATTGAGCAATTTAAAGTCGAATAAAATGTTAAATATTAGAAAATTTTTAGTACTTTTGGAGATATCCCAAAAAAAAACCAAAATATTGGAAATTAGGTTTTAATTTTTACTTATTTTTTTTGGTAAAATTACCATTGCCACTTTTCCTCCTCTACAATGTGACAATATCCAATTTCAGATTCAATTATGTTTTAATAAAGAGTCTCTTGAAAAAATTACATTTAAACAATTCTCCATTATTACTTGACACTTCTTCATAAAACATCATTGACTTTTTCTAACCAATGAGCATGTGATCCTGTTGAATGACATCATGGAATTCACTCTGCCTTCCTAATCAATTGTTGATTAATGCTCTGATTGATGTTAATTTATTCCAATCTTTTGGGTCTTTCTTCTAGTCTTTTTGGTGCCACTTTTTTTCCTTTGTAACATGGCATTATCATAAATGACATAAAAAGTCCCTGTTTTTGACAACCATCATCAGTTTTAAGGTTTTTGTTTTGGGGATGCCATATTAGATAGAATTTTATTTAGTTAAAATATTGTTACGATTTTCCCGTGGGTTCACACAAAGTCAATTTAACTCAACAATTAATAAATTTATTTACACTTCAAAACACTCCGTACAATAATTAACTCAACTACTAAAAAAAACACTACTACAATTCCACAATTATTCCACTATTTAAGCTTAACCGCGTTCCCAAATTCACTACTCCCGCGGTTGACACCGCGTCTTTTATATTCGCAAACCACGTTCTAGAATGACCGCGAAACGCTTCGCGATTTGCTTCGAATCTTCCAGGTGTGGCGCTTCCTAACTGTGGCCTACTTTAATACGCGCCCGGCCGGATATTGCGGCGCATCGGTTTCATCGAGTATCGAGCATAGTAGGCCCAAACCGTAACACTGCCCCCCTCTTAAAGCTGATCGTCCCGATCCGCTTCATCTAGTCCCTGGTATTTCTTGAGTCTGTCCAGATGGACAATTTTCATCTTGCCTTTGGGGCTGCGTTGGACTCTGTATGCGACGTCGTTTAACTTTTTTACCACATTGTAAGGACCCTCCCAGTGTCGTTGCCATCTTTGACTTAATCCTTTGCTCCTCCTGGGTTGAAACATCCACACAGCATCACCTTCCTTATAATTGCCACCAGTTGGTCTGTGGTCCAGTGTCATCTTCATACGGTCGTTGTTTGGTTTCATCTTCTCTCTCTCAAGTTCCCGAATTGTGATGGATTCCTTCTGTAACGAACACTGGTCACACCGTTTACACCATTCCTCAACGTCCTTTCTGAAGTTAATCCAGTAAAATCGATCCCTTATTCTAGCCAAAGTCTGGTTTACTCCAAAGTGTCCTCCTCCGCGACTGTCATGTAGTTCTCGCAGCACATTCTCTTTGCAGGAATTGGACACTATTGTTTGGTAAACAAAGCGTTTTCCGTCTGGACTTTCCCATTTGCGAGTAATTATGTCATCTCGCAGTCGAAGCAAATTCCACTGCAACCAGTAACCCCTTACTGTTGGTCCATATCTGGAAATCTGTTGCCAATCCGGTTTCAAATCCTTCTCCAACCATCTTCTGATTACTTTCAAATCAGAGTCTGAGCGCTGTCCTTTTATTATGTCCTCCTTAGAAACGCAGCTCTTCATTCTTTTTGTAGCCCCTTTATCTGTCACCATCGCGATTTGACCAATCCTCCAACCATTATGAATTTGTCCTTTCCGATACCTTAAGTCACTATCCAAAGCTTGACGATCCTCTACATATCGCGGTAAATGTCCTTCCGGGTTCTTCATTTCCTGCTCCTGGTTACGCCAGTTCTGCGGGGTCGGTAAACGAGACTGCTGTCTGCAATTCCATTGGTAATGTCCTTTACGTCCACAAATATAACATGTAATGTTTCTTTTAGCAGAGGAGTTCCGGTGATTTGTTCTGATGTCCTGGTTTCGTCGACACTGTGGGTTTGGAGAACAAGACCGCTGTCTGCAATTCCTTCTATAGTGTCCTTTGCGTCCACATCGATAACATTCCACTCTAGTGATCGGACGTGATCGTTCTAACTGTGTGGACTGACCATTTCCTAATGCTGCCATTTGTTGCACTAATTGGCCGAACATTGATTCAATTTTATTTATTGATGTAGCAACATGATCGGCTGGCGGTTCTCTCTCCTCTTGAATAGGCTCTGGCTTTAAATCATTGCACGCAGCTTCAATTTCCAGCGCTCGAATCAGTAATTCGCTGTTGTTGCTCCCTTTGAACATCTTCAGCCATTTCTTTACCTCCAGATCTTGAATACCATCTACAAAATACTGTGCCACAAGTTCTTCTTGGATTTCATCCGGGACGGCTGGGTAAGCCAGATGCACAAGGCGACGAATTTCGGTTTCAAACTCTTCTAGATTTTCACCAGTTTTCTGCTGTCTTGCCATTAATTGCGTTCAATACAGTCCTTTCTTATGTTGATCCCCATAACGTCGTTCTAATGCAGCTACTAATGCGTCATAGTTGCTTTGTTGGGCGATAGGCAGAGTCTGTAACAGCTCCAATGCAGGTCCTCGTAATGCCACTATCAGTGCTACAGCCATTTCCTCATTACTCCATCTATTTGCATTTGCAGAGGCCTCAAATTGGAGTTGGTACGTTGCCCATGAAGTTTGACCGTCGTATGTGGGAGACTTGATCTTGTGGAGCCCGTTTCCGGTGAACACTGTAGAGCTGACTCTTCTGCTGTCAATTTTCCGCTCTAAGTCGCGTAGCTTTATCTTGACATCATTCTGAATTTTATTAATGTCCTCCCGAACATCATTATGAATTTTACTGAGACTATGGACTTTCTTCTCGTTGTCGAATCCTTTCTTGTTCTTCCTTTTCTTGTTGTCGAATTCTTTCTTCTCGTTTTTCAAGCATTGCCATAATAGCTGCAAGTTAATAACATAGTTAATAAAATAAATTTAACACACCACTGTTCCGAAAATCTCTAGTCCGGTTCTGATCACAAGTCTCTAACCCGAAGTTTAGTTCCAATTCACGTCGCACTAAAGTCTGATCGCACTTCTGACACCAATTGTTACGATTTTCCCGTGGGTTCACACAAAGTCAATTTAACTCAACAATTAATAACTTTATTTACACTTCAAAACACTCCGTACAATAATTAACTCGGCTATTAAAAACACTACTACAGTTCCACAACTATTTCACTATTTAAACTTTACCGCGTTCTCAAATTCACTACTGCACTACTACTACTCTCTCTCGTCGACGCCGCTTCTTTTATATTCGCAAACCACGTTCTAGAATGACCGCGAAACGCTTCGCGATTTGCTTCGAATCTTCCAGGTGTGGCGCTTCCTAACTGTGGCCTACTTTAATACGCGCCCGGCCGGATATTGCGGCGCATCGGTTTCATCGAGTATCGAGCATAGTAGGCCCAAACCGTAACAATATTTTTGGTTACAGTTAAACTATAATAACTCAATTTGTATCTTCACAATTGTGTCAATATTATCCGAGATATTTTTACAACAAATCTTTATGTTTTAATCAAAATTTTATAAGATTTGGTTTTTTAAAAATAGATTAACACCTGTTTTTGACATTTTGTGAGACTGCTCATGGTATTTACTATTTATCATATAATGCATATTCTTGAATATTTAGCAACTTTTTTTATACAGGGTGCGGAATGGCACACAGTCTTCGCCACTATAAATTTATTATAACCTACTAATTAAAGGGGGCGCGCTCGACTGGTTTCGGACATAGACATGTCCATCATCAACAGCTAGAAAATTAACATTCTACAAAGGTGAACTCACAAAGTGAACAATGGCGAAGGACATAGGTTCCTTATATGCGAGCTTAAATGTTACTTAATAAAATTAAAGTAATGCTGTCTTTCTATACAGGGATAGACAGCAAGACCCCCCATTGATTGATATTATTTAAACATTAAAACGGGGCGAATAAACTGTAAAATAAGTAACACGTTCGGATAATTAAATTAAGAAAAGTATATAAAAGAGTTTTTTTACCTTATATTGCAGAAGAAAAAAAAAACCAGCTCCCCACCCCCAATCTTGACTTCAAACTTTATTTATAACTAAAAATAATATTACGAAAACTATTTTATGTCCATAAGTTCATAAACTTCATTTTGAAAAAAAAAATACGATTTAGTTGAGATTTACAAAATTGTAAACTCGATAGTGAGTTTCAATCTAGTTTGCTCAACAAACAAATTATCTTGAATATTTACAGAATACATTACAAAGTTAAGATGAATTTGTGGTTTGGAAATCATGTAGTACCTGTTCTAAGATATAAGTCTCCCAGTTTTTTGAAGTTTGGCCCTTATTTCTCTAAAAGGCTACATAACTAGAAATGCAGCATACAGCCAAATTGAAACCTATTTTTGACAATGTTAGAATAAAAAAGTGCGATAAAGTAACATCTATCAACAATTGATTAGAAAGTCAGAGTGAATGGTTTGTGTCACATGCTCATTGGTTTGGAAAAATCAATGATGTAACATGAAGAAGGGTCAAGTGACTAAATAGAGAATTGTTGAGATGTTGTTTTTTTAAGAGAACCTTTATTAAAACGTAATTGGATCTGAAATTTGATATTGTTAGATTGTAGAGAAGGAAAAGTGGCAATGGTAAAAGGTCTTTTGTGTGCAGTTATCTTATCAAATAAATAAGTAAAAACTAAAAACTAATTTACAATATTTCGTTTTTTTTTGGATATCTCCGAAAGTACTAACATTTTTTTAATATTTAAAGGGGCATTTTAGTCGACTTTAAATTGCTCAATTTTGCCCCAATTTACACTTTCTTGTATATTTTCCAATAATTGATATCCCCATGGTGAGGGTCAAAAAATTGGCACCCTGTATGCACAAAAAAGTATAAATCAGCTAACAAACTAACAGCAATTTTTCATATACAGAGTATTCCAAATGTTCTAGAAATGTCTCAATAAAGCAGCTATAAGCTTCTGACAAAAGCAATAGCAAAACACTTTGTTTTTGTCAGAAGGGACAATGATAAAATTTTGATATACTAAGTAATGTTAAAAATCACAAAAAACAAGTATTAATAAAATTAATAATAAAATAAATATATGTATATAAAAATAATAATAAAATATATTTTTGTTTAATTTAAATGCTAAAATATGCTATCAAAAGTAATATGTATAAATATTATACAATAAGATGTGAGTCGTTTTTCTAATGATATGACAGTGACATTTCTTGTCAAATAAGTTATATCATTACTGTTTTGTTGAAAGTGTTGCATGTGTGGACAACACATTACATTTTAAAATAGCACAATTTGTTTGAAGTACTTGAATAAGTATTTAGTTGTTGTGCCAGCTGTATTGATAATATCTTTGCAAACACTGATTTTCCATACTTATTACCTACTGTATCAGTATTTTGAAAAATTTATCTCTGACTACTCTGACCATATATTTAGAAGGAGAAGGTGGAGAAATTGCAAATATAGTAACTGTTTGGTATCAAGGCTCTCAAAGTTTTGGATGCTCTGTTCTCATAGTCTAGAAAAGTATCTATATTTTTGTTCTTTTTATGTTACACTCACATAAGTGTAATGCTAATGAATTGGAAGTTTAGTCAAAATCGTTAAAATGTTTTTAAGACTGCATTTGTGTTTTAACTATTGAAATTATATTTCACCCTTACAACAATGCTGTAGCCATTTTTTAAATGTGATTTATTTTTTATGGCGTTTGAATTCACTTTTTTAAAAAGAAATACAATTTTAGGAAAGCAGTTTTGACATATAATTGTTGAAAATGATAACCAAACTGATTTCCAATATTCAACAATGATCTAATAATTGTGTTCATTTTTGTAACAGGAGAATATATTTCTGGGTAATGCTTATTTTTTTCCTGTTCAAAGCCCCTTACTACTAACATAGCTTTAAATCTGTCCTGTTTATTTTCTTTTAAGCAAATACCCACTTTGTATCTAAAACTTTTAAACCACTTGGGTTTTTCACTTTTTCCCATGTATAATTCTCTATTGAACTTATTTCTCCCTTTATAGCATTTATCCATTTTTATTTATGTAACCTATACTCTATACCTACTTCATCAAATGTTTTCAGCACATTTTCAAGATAACTACATGCATCAAATGCCATATACATATAGTTCAAAATCCTCAAACTTTGAGGGTAATTTCTTCTTTGAGGTAATTTTTAGCTAACACGTTAAGTTAGCACGTGTCAAATAAGGACACCTCTGTCATCTTTAACGATAGAAAAATGTCAGTTTGAATGAAATGGGGAGGTATAAAGACATTGACGAAATGTAAATCCAAAAATAACAAATTGTAATCCAAAAAAAATATTTTTTTTGGGGATTTTTTATTTAGACAAGGATCTGGCAACCCTCAGTTTTACGCAAGAGAACTGCTGAGAAAATTCTGTTTTATTTACTTTTTTTTTGAACAGTGCATGCATTAAAACATAATATCTTAATGAAAGCAAAATTGAGTGATATGTTTTCCATGTTTGTGTTGGGGATATAGGAGAAACAACAGGACCTAGTACAGCAGAAAACTCGGTGAGCCAAGCACCGTTACCAGCTGATACGGACGCGCCCAAACAGGTGGTAGGAGGTAGAGCCAGTATTCCTGACAAGTTAGAACCCCACCAATTGGCCAGGTTGCAGGATTTGAAGGAGTCGAACGCTTAAGCGCCCTTATTAGGTCAGTTTTTAACATTTTAAACTTTAACCATTTTTGATCCTTTCAACCATTTGGTCGGTTTTTTTACTCCGATAATAGTTTTTCCCTCACTTGGGTTTAGTGTGGTAGCAGCTTTGGAGATGTCCGTACAGCTAACATCGGTGACAATCTAAGTGTAAACAAAAAACACAAAGTCGTTTTAAATACAAAATGCTCGACTTTATGTTTTTTGTTGGCATTTACATTGGCAATTCAATGGTGGGAACATGGACTACTACTTTTTACATCTATGACAATGGTTCTGGCGATTTCATTATCGTGTTTGGTTTTTTACTTGCATGGCTTTTGATTCTCTCTCTAGGTTCTTGGCTACGTTATTTGTTCAGACATCGGTTGGAGCATTTTTTATGGCGATCCTGGTGGCCTCTAAAAGAGAGTAAGTCTAATAACCCCTCTTGGTCACCTTGAGGAATTTAGTTAAACTCTTATACAGGTTGTCCGGTAAGCACATGATCAAAAGGGTACTGTGGCATTCTTTAGATCGAAAGGTGCCGATTTGACGTAATTGTCATTAGAAAAAAGTGTTTTTTTTTTTTTTAAATCTATTTTCGGAAATATTTGGAGAATGATTTTCTAAGTAAGGCTCATGGTTCGATGAAACAACCACGTCCAATTGCCTTCTAAGTTCTTCAGTGACTGGGTTCAAGAAATTACTAGAGCTTTTTATTTCGTCGTTAAAATTATTTTTTTATTATTTAATCTGATGTATTGGTTCTTTTTCAAGGTTTTACTACTCTTGGTAAAATCTTCTAGCATTCATTAATAGTTCTTCCGCAAAAACTGTTTTTTGTGTCCCCCTGCTATTTACCGTTTTACACATTTTTATTGCAAATAATAATAATAATAACAGTTTTTTATCAGTTATTTCGAATTGTGATTAGGATAGAGTACAATCTACATTATCAACTAATACAAAGGAAATAGCGTCATGGTAAACTATGAACTATGTAGTACTTAAAGATACTTATACAGTGTGACCCATTTAGAATGGGAACACCCCTATAAAATTTTAGGTTATTAACCGATTTCAATGATTTTTTTTTTTGAAATAATTAGGAATTAAATGTCTATTACGGGAGAAAGTTTTCAGGTCATATTACGATAGTTTTTCTTGATAGAAAATGGAGAATTATTATTTGCGATTTTTTTATTGAAAAAATTACTACGCCACTGGATCTATAGTGCTTTCAAATAGCTGTGACCAAAATTTCATGAAAATCCATTCATTAATAACAAAGTTATGACAAATTAAAAATCTAAAAATAAATGAAATTTAACAGTGCGACGTTTCTTCCTTTACATGGCATTATCATAAATGACAAAAGTCCCTGTTTTTGACATCTATCATCAGTTTTTAGGTTTTTGTTATGGAGACGCCATATTAGATAGAATTGTATTTATTGAAAATATTTTTTGTTAAAGTTAAGCTAAAATAACATAATTTGTATCTTCACAATTGTATCAATATTTTCACAACAATGTTTATATTTTAATCAATATTTTATAAGGTTTTTAAAAAATAGATTAACACTTGTTTTTGACATTTTGTTTGACTGCTCATAGTATTTATTTTGGTATTTACTATTTATCATATTATGCATATACTTGAATATTTAGTATCTGTATTTATAACTAAAAATAATATCAAGAAAATTGAGATATAAACTATTTTATGTTTATGTTGTTTTATTACTATAACTGCACTATGGTTTAAAATAATAGACAGTCTCGATGTTATTAATTAATGTTGTTAGGTGATACCACAACTGTCTTCTGTAAAAGCAAATTTGACTTTGATTCAATTTTATGGTTGGAGTTTTACTTGATTTGAGTAAACATTGTGCCATGGAATGACTGTCTAAGTTTTTTCTATTTTTTATTCTAACATTGTAAAAAATAGGTTTCAATTTGGCTGTATGCTGCATTTCTAGTTATGGAGCCTTTTAGAGAAATAAGGGCCAAACTTCAAAAAACTGGGAGACTTATATCTTAGAACAGGTACTACATGATTTCCAAACCACAAATTCATCTTAACTTTGTAATGTATTCTGTAAATATTCAAGATAATTTGTTTGTTGAGCAAACTAGATTGAAACTCACTATCGAGTTTACTATTTTGTAAAAAAACTAAATTGTATTTTTTTCAAAATGAAGTTTATGAACATATGGACATAAAATAGTTTTCTTCTCAGTTTTCGTAATATTACTTTTAGTTATAAATAAAGTTTGAAGTCAAGGTTGGGGGTGGGAAGCTGGTTTTTTTTTTCTTCTGCAGTATAAGGTAAGAAACTCTTTTATATACTTTTATTAATTTAATTATCCTAACGAGATAATTATTTTACAGTTTATTCGCCCCGTTTTAATGTTTAAATAATATCAATCAATGGGGGGTCTTGCTGTATAGAAAGCATTACTTTAATTTTATTAAGTAACATTTAAGCTCGCATTTAAGGTACCTATGTCCTTCGCCATTGTTCACCTTTGTAGAATGTTAATTTTCTAGCTCCGGATGATGGACATGTCTATGTCCGGAACCAATTAGTAGGTTATAATAAATTTATAGTGGCAAAGACTGTGTGCCATTCCGCACCCTGTATAAATAAAGTTGTTAAATATTCAAGAATATGCATTATATGATAAATAGTAAATACCATGAGCAGTCTCACAAAATGTCAAAAACAGGTGTTAATCTATTTTTTAAAAACCAAATCTTATAAAATTTTGATTAAAACATAAAGATTTGTTGTAAAAATATCTCGGATAATATTGACACAATTGTGAAGATACAAATTGAGTTATTATAGCTTAACTGTAACCAAAAATATTTTAAATAAATAAAATTCTATCTAATATGGCATCCCCAAAACAAAAACCTTAAAACTGATTATGGTTGTCAAAAACAGGGACTTTTTATGTCAAAAAAGTGGCACCAAAAAGACGGGAATAAGAAAGACCCAAAAGCTTGGGATAAAATAACATCAATCAGAGCATTAATCAACAATTGATTAGGAAGGCAGAGTGAATTCCATGATGTCATTCAACAGGGTCACATGCTCATTGGTTAGAAAAAGTCAATGATGTCTCATGAAGAAGTGTCAAGTAATAATGGAGAATTGTTTAAATGTAATTTTTTCAAGAGACTCTTTATTAAAACATAATTGAATTTGAAATTTGATATTGTCACATTGTAGAGGAGGAAAAGTGGCAATGGTAATCTTACCAAAGAAATAAGTAAAAGTTAAAACCTAGTTTCCAATATTTTGTTTTTTTTTTGGGATATCTCCGAAAGTACTAAAAATTTTCTAATATTTAACATTTTATTCGACTTTAAATTGCTCAATTTTGCCCCAATTTAAACATTCTTGTACCTATTTCTTTAAATAACCAAAATCCCCATGATGAGTCTCAAAGAACGGGCACCCTGTAAACACAAAAAAATAAAATCAGTTTACAAACTAACAGCAAATTTCTCATATACTGAGTATTCCAAATGTTTTAGAAAGGTCTTAATAAAGCAGCTATAAGTTTTTGACAAAAGACCTTGTGTTTGCCAGAAGCTATATAGCTGCAGTAAAAATTTTTTTATATATGTACTATGTAAGGTTAAGAATCCCAAAAAAAATATCTCCTGATAGTCATTGAAAATTTTTATAAAGTAGGGCTTTGAACACACCACATTTGGTTTTAATATAATTGTTACTAATATAACATTACCTTTTCTTAATACTTCAGATGATTTTTCTTTTAAACCAAGGTTTAAACTTTATCAAAGAACAACCAGTTTTATTTTTGGCCAAATGCCTCATAAAATCAAATTAGAATGTGGATTACACTCAGATTAGAAATTCGAAATGAAAATACATAGTATTAATAGAGTAGTCAACATTTCCTGTTAATAATTTATGATGATATAAGTTGCATTGTAAATTGAATAAAAAATTGTTGCACGAAAGGAAGGAAATGACAAACAGACTTCTCCACAATACTTTATTATGACCTTAGATGGTAAGGTCTGCTCAACAAGTTTTGGTCACATAAATGACCATCTTCAGGAGCTACAAGAACAACCTACTTTACTTGGTGTACCGGAAGTTCAAAGTTAAAAAACGAGATGTTAAAAAACGAGAAAACATACCTCAAATCAGTCGATCAATGTGACTACTGTCTTTTTACAAGGGGAGAGGCAGAGAGACCCATGTTATACCGAATTAGTGAATTTAACATAGTTCAATAGGCGAACAAAGCTGTAAAATTTAACACATGTAACATGAATTAAAAAGATTATGGGAAATTTAAATAGTTACCTCATTATGGAGAAAAAACTAACTCTAGCACATTAAATTAAAAACAAAAAACTTAAACTAGACCCATTTTAAGGGCTGGGTGAGACCCTATGGGGAAAAAAGAGTTTAAAACTTATACACCATCCGCAGAAGATCAAACAGGAAAAAAAAAAGGAGGTGCAAAAATTTTTTAAAAAAATTCACATTGATAAGCCGTTAATTTGAAGGCAGAGGGGGAAACGTTAAGAGGGGGTTACAATAAAATCAATAACTTAGCTGACAACAGGCAGATAGTTCTGCAACCCACAAAGCAATTGAAGATTAACAATAGAAAGGTTAAAAACCGCAACCATTCATACCGCAGCTAGTGAAGTTGAAAGTAAACAATGCACCAAACCAGCAAACAGGTGGACAACGTATTAAGCCAGATGGGGGTGGCTAATAGGGGTTCAAACAAGGTGGTAAAACTCGAAGAAGTGCCGACACCGACACACGCCACGGTGAGGGAGGGGATGGTGGAAGAGGATGTGTTAGGGTTGCGTAAAAGGGTATGGGATGCATTAAAAGGTTAGGGACCTAAAAAAGGAGGTTGATGTATGGTTAAGCTGATCATTCAGGCAGGTGCACCCACCATCCCCAGAAGCCTTGTTAATCTCAAGCACCTCAAGATGGTTAAGGAGGCTGCCCTTACCGTAAAAGTCCTGTAATGGACTTCAGGAAGAATGCTCAGGATACTTGGTAGTTTATTGTTGTTTAGGTTGGAAGGTTGAGTAAGAACCGCTGTTGGATTAATACTGATTTTTATCTAACAGTTAACAACTATTTATACACATTTACAAACGTTATAAACAAATGAAAATAATAAATGCTGACCAATATTGTTCTGTGCTCCACATTGGAAGGTTTGGTGATTTTCCTGCTGACGCTGCGTCTGGTACCTGGTTGCCCGGTGACCTGCTGGCGGTGCATTAGCCGCAATAACCTAGTTAATTACTTTTGTGTTGTTTATGAAATATATAAACTGATAATATTTTTTATGACTAAATGTGAATTTAGACATTCTGGGTAGTCTATTGCCATGCCATCAATGTTGCATTTGGATTTGTAGTCATGGTTTAAGCAGTTCAAACATAGCTTTTTGTCCTTGGCAGCTTTTAGTCGAAGTTCTGATGGTAAGGCTTTGAATTTTGTGCAGTGGTAAATCAAGTGGGCTTCATTGCAGTACTTGCAGGCATCAGTACTTCTGGGTTTGTTATTGTCATTGTTGTTGTTTGAGTTGTATGGAGTTTTCGTTTGTGCATCTGACATTGCTTCTAATGATTAGAATCTTGCTTGAAGAAATCTTCTAATTTCAACAAAGTCCTGTATTTCATGGGGCTTGCTTAGCGATTGTTCATAAAGCTTGTTGGTTTCATGATCCCATTTTCGGCAGATGATGCGACTGATAATAGGTCCCCAATTAGAAGTATCAATTTTTAGATTATTGATGGCTTCAAGACATTCCACAACTGTATCGTGAAGCTGCTTTATCTTGGATGGTGACTCATGTTGAATTACTGGAAGATCTAAGATCCTATCTATTAGTTTGGAGACTATGAGTCTATCATTGCTGTATTTGTCATTGAGAATATTCCAAGCAGGATTATAGTTGGTTTCTGCTATGGACAAGTGTTGGATCAGTCTTCCAGCTTCCCATCTGACATGCGTTTTAAGATACTGCATTTTCTCTATTGTTGTAATTGTTGGATTTTCATGAACCACTTTGATGAAAATATCTCGAAATGTGACCCATTCTTCGTATAGGCCATCAAAATTTGGCAATTTGATTTGAGGTAAGACTATATTGCATTGTCTCACAGTTTGTTGTACTCCTTGAATCTTGTCTTGTAGGTTTGGTACTGTTTCTTCGTACTGCTTTTCAAGGTCTTGTATGAGATTCTTGATGGTATGGTCAATTTCCTGAACTTGAAGCTCGATGTATATTTCAGAGATAACGTCCCATTGCTTGGATAACTTCTCTAGTAGGAACTGATATCGGCTTCGAGACTGCTCATTGATTAGTTCCGTTGAGATGTCTCTTAAAGTTTGACTCATCTGGTGTACTCGGACCTCTTCTTCTTTTAAACGATTTTTCGGTGCTTGACACTGGTTCGGATTATAATATAAGGCTTCTTGTTGTGCGAGTGGTTTGGCTGCCTGAAGAAACTTTTGTTTGGAATCGGAAATATGTTTGGTAATTTCTTGGAGTAGCTCTTCTAGTTGACAAAAATAACTGGTTGTGAAATACGGATGCGTCGGAACGTCAAGCTTTATAAGCTGTTTATGGTTTTCTTCAATGCTTTCCCAAATGGCCTCGAACTCTGCAGTTTTCTTGAGAAAATATTGTTCATTTTTCCTCTCGTGGGCGTCTTTTTTGTAATTGGTAAATAGGGTTTTTAATTTTTTACCCAAGGTCTCTTGTGCCTTGGCGATTTCGTTGGCTTCTTCCATTCTTCTAGGTTTGTATGTCCTGGCTTCTTCTTATGATTTTAGTAGGTGTTTTTTTTTTGTGTGTTGTTTGCTGGTATCTCAACCGATTTCTTTGTTTGGGTTTGTTGTTTGTTGGTATCTCCACCGATTTCTTTGTTTGGGTTTGTGGTTTGTTGTTTGCTGGTATCTCAACCGATTTCTTTGTTGGGGTTTGTTGTTTGTTGTTTGCTGGTATCTCAACCGATTTCTTTGTTTGGTTGGGGATGGTTTTTTTTTTGTTTGTTGTTTGCTGGTATCTCAACCGATTTCTTTGTTTTGTTGGGGTCCGGCTCGAAGGACCAATGTAAAATTCCTGTAATGGACTTCAGGAAGAATGCTCAGGATACTTGGTAGTTTATTGTTGTTTAGGTTGGAAGGTTGAGTAAGAACCGCTGTTGGATTAATACTGATTTTTATTTAACAGTTAACAACTATTTATACACATTTACAAACGTAATAAACAAATGAAAATAATAAGTGCTGACCAATATTGTTCTGTGCTCCACATTGGAAGGTTTGGTGATTTTCCTGCTGACGCTGCGTCTGGTACCTGGTTGCCCGGTGACCTGGTGGCGGTGCATTAGCCGCAATAACCTAGTTAATAACTTTTGTGTTGTTTATGAAATATATAAACTGATAATATTTTTTATGACTAAATGTGAATTTAGACAACACACATGCAGAATCTTGAAACCCTGTTCGGTGTTGAAGGTATGATCATTCTGACGAAGATGTGGAGAGAAATTAGATTTCATATAAGTGGTATTTAGGTTGGGGTTGTTGGTGAACTTCAAGTACTCCCGAGTGTGTTCATGAATGCGAGTGGAGAACTTCCTGCCCGTCTGACCAACAGAGAGCATTACATCCTGGGGTACAACAGGACAGTTGGTAAACGCCTGATTTATGGAGTTGGGGAGTAGGATCTTTCTAGTGGGAAAGGAATTGTCGGTGTGTTGGAGACTTTGAAGCAAATATTTATGTTATTTAACCTAAAAATGTTTTTAATCTGAAGTGACAGTGGACCCAAAACGGGAATGGAAAAGAATTTTGGGTTTTCAGGTTTTTCTGAATGTATTAAATTCTTATTAACAAATTTTTTAAAATGGTTAAAATAAATTTTAAGTACTAATGTGTTTGGAAAATTATTATTGGTTGATACTGTTCTGATCCAAGAAAGTTCTAAGTTAACGTTTGTTTCAGACATTGGTAGGTTAAATAGACGGTTAAAGAAACAGTTTAATGCCGCAACCTTTTGATTAATTGGATGATTGGATTGGAAGGGGATTATGCAGTCAGTGCTTGTGGGTTTGTGATAGATGGAAAACTCAATGTGGTTACAAGACCTGTAAAGCAAAATATCAAGGAAAGGTAGTTTATGGGATGACTCTAGTTCCATGGTGAATGAGATTGAATGGTGTAAATCATTAAGAAACATGAATAATTGTTGAAGGTCATCAAGAGACCCATCAAAAATACAAAAAATGTCATCCACATATCTTTTGAAAAAGAGTATTTTATTGAAGGAGTGGTAGGATTCTAGGGAATGTTCAATGTTGGACATAAAAATCTCTGCTAGCAGAGGGGAAAGGCATGAACCCATAGCCAGGCCCCCGGACTGTGAATAGAAGGTGTTGTTGAACTGGAAAAAGTTTTGGTCCAGTACCAGAGCCACCAGGGTTAATAAGTCTTCTACCTGGAAAGGGTCCAGACCTTCTGAAGCGGACAACAAATCCTGGACCAAGTTTAAACAATCAGGTGGTGGGATGCTGGGAAAGAGGTTGGAAACAAAAATTAACAGCAATTTCTCATATACTGAGTATTCCAAATGTAAAAAAAATTTTATATAGGTACTATGTAAGGTTAAGAATTCCAAGAAAAAATATCTCCTGATAGTCATTGAAAATTTTTATAAAGTAGGGCTTTGAACACAGCACATTTGGTTTTAATATAATTGTTACTAATATAACATTACCTTTTCTTAATACTTCAGGTGATTTTTCTTTTAAACGAAGGTTTAAACTTTAATCAAAGAACAACCAGTTTTATTTTTGGCCAAGTCCCTGATAAAATCAAATTAGAATGTGGATTACACTCAGATTAGAAATTCGAAATAAAAATACATAGTATTAACAGAGTAGTCAACATTTCCTGTTAATAATTTATGATGATATAAGTTGCATTGTAAATTGAATAAAAAATGGTTGATTTAAAAGAAAGAAAACAAGTAACATTACTCATGATGATCAGTTAGGATGACAAATGACATTCACATCTCAAGCACAACATACCAGGTGTCCAAGAGCACCCTGCACATAGAAGATTAACATGGGAAAACGGTTTTGATTTTTTTGCGCCTGTAGGATTGATTTGATTGAAAAATCGTAATAATAAAAGTTGTAGTACCTATAACCGACTAGTTTTCTGTATTTTTTTCGGATCTCTAACTTGAGCCCTTTCGTCGTAAAACACGAACAAAAATGAGAAAATTTAAACTCTTGGCCTGCACTGTATAGGCGGTTGTCAGGCAACGGGTAAACAGGTCATTGTTGCTGGTACGGTTGCTCGACCACCGCTTATACAGTACAGGTAAAAAGTTAAAATTTTCGCATTTTTGTTTGTGTTTTATGACGAAAGAGCTTAAGTTACAGATCTCAAAAAAATACAGAAAACTAGTCCGTGATAGGTACTACAACTTTCATTAATATGATTTTTCAATCAAACCCTTTTCCCATGTTAATCTCCTATGTCCATGGTGCTCTTGGACACCTGGTATATTCAATAATACATTTCCTGATTAAAAATTTACTCCATTGTTGCAAAAATAGAATTTTCCATTATTTTCAACTAACATAAAAATAACATTAACCTAGTCTAGTGGTCCTGTGTTGGGATGACTAGGTTAATGCAACTGGTAATGTTATTTTCAACTTAGTTGAAAAGGCTAAAATCTCACCAGCAAAAAGAAATAACTAAAGTATGCAATTTTTAATTTCAGTTTAGTAGAGGTTAGGCGAGGGGTTAAGGCAGTGATTTTGCTTGACTACTATATTCCTATTAACTTATCACCTTTTTGCAACATTCAACCAGATCCCAATCTAAACAAAAAACAAAATCTTTCCATTCACCTATATATTGCAGTTTTACTATATTGTACCGTCGTACTCCTTAATAACACACTTCTTGTACAACACTGTATATTGTTTACAAACAATAAACTGACACTGACTTTTAACCTCGTTATCTGACAACTTCAACTTCACTACAACCATCAACTCAACAACTAACTAACCAGGCCTGGTTCAGCTGCTTATATAGGCTTCCATGGTTTCTAGAAAGTTCCCAAATATTCATGAAATTTACTTTCTCTCTCACACTCATTAAGCTATAACATAAATCTCTCTCTATATAAACAACGGAGCCAGGATTTTCTAGAACACAGACAAAAGAATGTAGAACGTAAACAAAACAACGTAACATACAGGGGTAACAACAAATAACTAAAGAAATCCTAACTAATAATCAAAAGTTTGCTTCGCAACACTGCCCCCCTCCTAGAGTCCCGATCATCAACTTCACCAGCTTTGGGTGATCGGTAAGGTGCAAGTCGATCCAGGTGAACTATGTTCATTTTCGCCCGATGTCCTCGCTGTATTCTGTAGACGACGTCGTTCAGACGCTTTATAACGTCGTAGGGTCCCTCCCATGACCTCTGTAGCTTCGGTGACTTTCCTTTCTTTCGAGCAGGATTGTATAACCAGACCTGATCACCGGCTTGGAATCCGCTGCTGTTGGCCCTTTTGTCATATCTTGTCTTTAGTCGGTCGCTTGCAAATTTCAACTTCTGCCGGACTTCCTCATGGATCACGTGCAAGCGTTGCGCCAATTTTTCTGAATAGCTATCACAAGAGGCTGGGGGTTCTTCCGGTCGTCCAAAAAGAAGATCCATTGGCAAACGAAGCTCCCTTCCAAAGACAACACTAGCTGGTGTTTTACCAGTGGAATCATGTACTGCCGATCGATAAGCCATCAGGAACAACGGAATGTGCTGATCCCAATCTGTCTGATTGTTATCGACGACTGTCCTTAGGTAGTTGTCTAGTGTCCGGTTGAAACGTTCCACCATTCCGTCTGACTGTGGGTGTAATGGAGTAGTTCTGGTTTTCCTAATTCCCAATCGGTCACACACTTCCGTGAATACTGCCGATTCGAAATTACGCCCTTGATCCGAATGCAGCTCCCTCGGTACTCCAAATCTGCAGAAGAAGTTGTCAACCAGAACTTCTGCTACAGAAGCGGCTTCCTGGTTTGGTATTGCGTACACTTCTGGCCATTTACTGAAGTAGTCCATTGCGACCAAGACATAGCGATTTCCGGAATTAGTTTTGGGAAAAGGTCCAGCTACATCAACGGCAATCCTCTCAAACGGAGCTCCGACATTATACTGCTTCATACATCCTCGGCTCCGAGTTTTGGGACCCTTGCTACTGAAACAGTCTGCGCAACGCCGACACCAATCTTGTACATCTGAGCGGCTTTGTAGCCAATAGAACCTATCCCTAACTTTATTTAACGTTTTGTTGATGCCAAAGTGCCCTCCACCAATTCCTCTATGGGCTTCTTCCAGTACGTCACTAACTCGGTTTCTTGGCAGAACTACCTGTAGTCGTTCTTCTTTCCCATCCGGACTTTCCCATTTTCTTTTTAGTAAATCTCCATCAATAATAAGGGACTCCCATAATGCCCAATATCCCTTTAATGTTGGAGACTTAGCGGAAATCTCCTCCCAATTTGGTCTTTCTCCACGCTCTTTCCAGTTAATTATCTGTCCTAAATCGGGGTCTTCTCGTTGATCGGCAGCCAAGTTTTCCCGATCCCATGCGATGTCATTTTTCAGAGCGATCCTTCGACAAGGCTTTCCAAATTCAGCTATCTCCAGGCGTTTACAGTGATTGCAACCTTCCACACAAGGTCTTCGTGACACTGCTCCGCGTTTCCGTGCAAACGTCCCTTTCTGTGTTCAATCTGGAAGTCATATTCTTGAAGTCTTTGCAACCATCGAGCTATTTGTCCTTCTGGATTTTTGAATTGAAATAGCCATTTCAGAGAGGCATGGTCCGTCCTTAGTCTGAATCGTTGTCCGTACAGGTATTTGTGAAACTGCTCGACTGTTTTCACTACGGCTAACAGCTCCTTCCTGGTTACGCAATAATTTCTCTCTGGCTTTGATAGTGATTTGCTGAAATAGGCGATCACTCGTTCTTCACCATCTTGGATTTGAGATAAAACTCCGCCTAAACCAATGTTACTAGCATCTGCGTCCACAATAAACTCTTCCCCAGGTCGTGGAAAAGCCAAAACTGGTGGAGAACAAAGGGTTACTTTCAGTTCTTCCATGGCTTCCTGACATGTTGCAGTCCATTCGAAGGGCTGGTTATTCTCCGTCAATTTGTGTAGGGGTCTGGCTATATCAGCAAATCCACGAACAAACCTTCTGTAATAGGAACACAATCCCAGAAAACTTCTTAATTCATGCTTGTCTTTCGGAACAGGCCAATTTTTTACAGCTTCAGTTTTCTTCGGGTCGGTTTTTACTCCTTTTGACGATATAACGTGTCCCAAGTATTCGACTTCTTCTTGGAAAAAGCTGCACTTCTTCGGATTTAATTTCAGGTTTGCCCCTCTGAACTTCTTGAAGATTTCTTCAACGTTTTGCAGGTGTTCTTCAAATGTTTTGCCCATAATAATGATGTCGTCTAAATAAACAAGACAGGTTTTCCAAGTCAATCCTCGTAGAACAGTTTCCATTAATCTTTCGAAGGTTGCCGGAGCATTGCAAAGTCCAAAAGGCATGACGTTAAAATGCCACAAGCCATTTCCAGTTGAGAAGGCAGTTTTCTCTTTGTCCCGTTGATCCATCTCCACTTGCCAGTATCCACTTTTTAGATGCAAGGTGGAAAACCACTTTGCGTTACCCAGAGTGTCTATGGTGTCATCTATTCTGGGCAAGGGATAACTGTCTTTCTTAGTAACTTCATTTAGTCTTCTATAGTCCACGCAGAATCTTGTCGACCCATCTTTCTTAGTAACAAGTACCACAGGAGAACTCCAAGGGCTGGTGGATGGCTCAATGACGCTGCGATCCGCCATGTCCTGTATAAGATTTTCCACTTCTGCCTGCTTAGCCAATGGGAGTCGTCTGGGTCTTTGCTTAATGGGCAAATAATCCCCTGTTTCAATTTTATGCCTCACTAAATGAGTTCTTCCCAAATCCGTTTCATTTAAGGCGAACACGTCCTTGTAGTCGTGAAGCAAACGGCCAAAAGTCTGTTTTTCTTGATCAGTCAAAATTGAGCTCGTCTTTTTCATTAAGTGCACCAAACACTCAGGAAGGTCACTGTCGGGGTTTGGTTTTGTTTCGTGCGACTCCTTAGTCACCATAAGTACTGGTTCGGATTTGGCTATTATATCGCCTTTTTTTAATCTTTGACCACATTCTTTCAAATTGGCGACTTTTACGTAGGCTTGGCCGTTTTTCTGCTGGACTAGGGTGCGGGCTACAAGAACTCTCTTCTTCACAGCATCATCTTCCTCTTCATAACTCGGTCCTATCAGCTGAAGTTTGCTCAATTCCGTTTTCCTATCCAAATTAACTTTAACGATGGTCTCTGATCTTGCAGGTAAGTTGACATCTTCTTGCAACGTGACTTTCCTCACACGCATATCTTGTTCGGGTGTCATCATAACAATCTCGTCTTGTCCAGTCTTGATCAGTCTATTTTCCAAATCCAGCTGGAACTTGTGTTGCTCCATAAGATCTAAGCCCATTAAGACGTCATCAGTTATGTTGGCCACAAAAACGGTATGGTTGAAGACATGCCGCCCAAGCTTCACTTCAGCTTCATGGATTCCCAGAACAGGCATTGACTCACCAGCGGCAGTTTCCAATATAAACTTTGTACCAGTGTCGCTAATCCTGCAGTGTTTCACTATGTCCGGCCTTACGATAGTATGGCAAGAACCGGTATCAACAACCATTTGGCAATCCCGGCCGCAAATCTTACCGGTCACTATTAAGCTGGTGTTTTCGTGCTGAAGACGGGCTACTTTAATTATGGTTGGTGGGGCTTGACAGTGTTGCGTAGCCAGCTTTTGCCCCGGAAAACTGGCTACTCTTCGTTTTCCTGGTTCTGCATTCTTCTAGGTTTGCGGCACTGCGATTGAATGTGTCCCTTTTCTCCACAGTTCCAGCATTCCAATGACCGAGTAAACGTGGTGGTTTGAGCGTTTCGGTTGTTCTGACTTCTTCTATTTAACGCTCCCATTAGTTCTTTTCGAAATGTCTCCAGCTGACGATTCAAGTCTGACTGAGTGATTGTGTGATCTGAATTGGAATATCGGTTTCTCGGTTCCGGTGTAAGGCTTCTGACTTGACGCACTCGAGTATGTCCTCGTGATACTTGCTTGACCGCCTCAAACTCCAAAGCGTAGGCAAGAGCATCATGCAATGTTTGGCATCTCGCTAATCGTATTGCTTGCTCTGTGTCACAATCTTTAAGACCTCGTACAAAAGCCCGTTCTGCCATTCGCTCTCTAATGTCGTGAGAGGCCGTTGGATAGGCCAGACAAACTAATCGAGCAATGTCGGCTTCATACTGTTGAAGTGTTTCCGTGCTTCTTTGGGTCCTACTAGACAACTGAGCTTCGTATACTTGTTCTAGGTGCTTATTTCCAAATATCATCTCTAAATGTTGGATTAAGTCGTCGTAGTTTTTGTACTGGCTCTCGTCCAAAGTCTGCAAAACCTCCAGTGCTTCTTCTCGAAGTGACAAAACCAAGGCAGTGGCTTTGTCACTTGATGTCCAATTGTTGGCCTCTGCGGCAGCCTCAAACTGTTTTTTGTAAACCTGCCATGAGGTCTTACCGTCGAAAACTGGTGGCTTAATATTTGAGCAGACACTAGAACTGGCGACTACGGTTGGCTTTGAAGACTTTTCCTGTAGTTTGTCAAATTCCTCTCGCAAGGTCTGAACGGTCTCCTCCATACCGCTTATCCTCTCATTTACCTTTTCTTCCAAAATTTCCATCCTGTTGTCCATTTCTCCTTTTATTTCATTTATTACTCGGTCTAATTTTTCATCTTGTCGTTGAAACTGGTCTTTAATTTGGTCTTGGCTTGCTTTGAACTGCTCTTGACTTATTTGGCTTGCTTTTAACTCCTCGAACTGCTCTTGACTTATTTGGCTTGCTTTCATTTCTTCGAACTTTTGGTCCTGACTTGCTTTCATTGCTTGAATCATCTCCATAAGTTGTTTCATTCCTTCATCCATTTTTGCGCTTTGTTGTCGTGTACTCACAGGCATTCAACACACCTTCTGCTTTTGTCGGTTTATTCTGTCTTCCTCTGGAACTCCTCTTCGATTTTCCAATCCCACTTCTGACACCAAATGTACCGTCGTACTCCTTAATAACACACTTCTTGTACAACACTGTATATTGTTTACAAACAATAAACTGACACTGACTTTTAACCTCGTTATCTGACAACTTCGACTTCACTACAACCATCAACTCAACAACTAACTAACCAGGCCTGGTTCAGCTGCTTATATAGGCTTCCATGGTTTCTAGAAAGTTCCCAAATATTCATGAAATTGACTTTCTCTCTCACACTCATTAAGCTATAACATAAATCTCTCTCTATATAAGCAACGGAGCCAGGATTTTCTAGAACACAGACAAAAGAATGTAGAACGTAAACAAAGCAACGTAACATACAGGGGTAACAACAAATAACTAAAGAAATCCTAACTAATAATCAAAAGTTCGCTTCGCAACAATATATTAAAAAGTGAACATTGTGTTCTTTTTTAACATACCTAATAACAAAAGTATAAAATGATTATACAAAATTTATTTATCTTGATCTGAGGCTTCTTAAGGAACTATGGCCACTCATTTTGTTTATCCAGAAGTCCACAGGTACATATGTAGTAACAGGAATGTGGGCTAGTACAGTAAAGTTTTGATGGGACTAGTGTTATTATAGTTTACATATTTAAGTACATAAGCTTTGACAATAGACAGGAAACAGGTGTTCTAGTATAAGCAAAACTTTATTAGCCATTTTTTTGTGCGGGTGTGAGTTTAGACTGCCTTTGTCCTTGTCTTGTCCCACTGCATTGGTGTGAAGGCAGCAAGCATATCTAAATTGTGGGTCGAAAACGAGTCGGTCATCTTGGGATCGCGGTCGGGGGGTCGGGAGAATCTGTCTCCTCACTTTATACTGTTTTGGACTTATCAGGCCTGAAAGCCCGTTTGTACACTGTCCATAATCTTGAAAATGTCATTTCAAGCTTCTTCACTATTAAATTGATTTCCTCACTCATTGGTGCAAAAAATTGGATAATTTTTAAGAAATTCTGACTGTTTTTAGTGCTTTAAGACTGAAAAATCGAGTTTAAGACTATTTAAAATACTAAAAGTAAAGTTTCAGACTTTCAAACAAAAAAACTGGCTCAAAATGCTACGATATTGTAACATAGTAATTGCACTATGTTCCGTACCTACATTTGCGTCGGTCTCCCCCAATACCAGACTTATGTAAACAAGATCGGCGAATTGGGGTCATGATGTGGGTATAAATACAGCTTCAAAGCACGTACTAATCACGGAACTCTGGGGTCTTCCCCAGAGGGAAGTCACTGACTGATCTCTGGGGTAGTCTGGGTTCACCATCTGTGTAGCTTTTAGTGGAGCAGGTGGTAACCAAGTGCAAGCACCCGGGAATAAGCCTGTTAAAGGAAATAGCACGGGCGAGCAGCATTAGTTGCCGTACCGGCTTATCTCCCCTTAACGGTACCACAGCGTCTTATTCGGCGTGGTGAATGCCCTGGGACACTAGTCTAGGGTTCTATTCACCCCCGGAAAGCGTGCGCCCTCCACGAACCTCTACAAACATTCCCACAGACACACCCACAGCACATCATGATCCTCGCCATCTTGGCAATCTGGGAGTAAGACCATTGTATCAATCATCATGAATAAAAGTGGATTACCGATACACCTGTGGTTTCCTTCCTCTGAGCTACCCCTTAACGTGACAATATTAGCAATAAAAACTAATTTTAGGAAATGAATTAGTCCAAAAATTGAATTTGGACTGTTTCCACTGTGAAATTTAATTCTAGACTTGTTTTAATCCAGAAAATTGAGAAAAAAGTCAACTTTTATACTATTTTAGTAGTAAAAATTGATTTCCGGACTGTTTTTAGTACTTGAAATTCAGTTTTAAACACTTATTGCAGATTGACAATGGATTGCAGTCTGGAAAAACAAATTATAAGATTATTCTTAGAAGTAAATAACAAGTTTTTAGACTATTCAGTACAAATTTGGAAGTCTTGAATGTTCAGTTTTACACTACCTATAATGTAAAAAATAAACGCCAGTAAAAATGAGTCCAAAAATCCTGTTTTCTGACTATTTTTTTCAGTGTCAAAAATTGACTTGTTAACCTCTCAGATAAAGGGATTTGAATCTTTTTGAACCATTTTAAAGTAAAATTTACGATAGCTTAGGTAGACATTTTTGTAATTTCTAAATAATATCCAGTAAGCGTAGAAATTAGGGCGGGAAAATAAAGACCATCCCCCTATATCGATACCAAAAAACCATTTTGACGAATGTCAATTACATCTCATAACAAAAATTTATTTCATAAGTACTTGTTCCAAATTTGATCAAAATTGCCAATGGATCGAATGATCTGACAGTTAAGCAAAATACGATTTTTAAACTGAAATTTGGAGAACTCTTTCTTCCTTAGGAAGCGTTCTTTAGGAAAATGACATAATGCATGTGAAGTTTTATGATAAGTTATCGAATGTTGAATTACTGACACTTACAACTGGACCTCCCTGTATAAACAGCCGGGCTAGGCCCGGTAGTAAATTGTTGTCGAGATTGTTCGCGAGTTGTCAGTTCAAGTCAGCGTCAGTTTGTTTGTGCACAAACAAAATACGGTGCGTTATTTTTAACGCGCAACATAGGATTTTACGTGTTAAATTTTTAATTTTAAGCCTATGTTAGACCATGTTATTTTGCTACTACAGATGTAAAACTTGACGGATCTGTCTTTAATACCTTGAATCTTAAGTAAGTTTGCCTTCTCCCTGTATGCATAATAGGTACTTGTTTTTTATACTGGCAGAGCAAGTAGCAGGTAGAGTGACATATTTTGACTGCATCATGGCCCGACATCTTTTGAACGCTAAAAAGACATTTTACGATTGTTTGGGATCAAACAATCATCTGTTTGGCTTCAAACGAAGTTCACTTTGAGAACAATGCATTTAAAAAAATACTTTTTTTTTACTAAACTTAAGCTATCTTTCTCAGCTAAGCTATCAGCTTCTTGATATCAATGATGATCTTCTGCAATTTGACCACCTTGTTTAGGTCACAAACATGGTCTAACGTGGGCTTAAAAATTAAAAAAAAAACGCACTGTATATGGTATAAAATTAAAAGAAAGCGTGGTGTTTTAGTGAGTAAAAATGGTACAATTTATTACCTGATTTTGCTACTCTGCCGACTTCGGTTTTTCTTTATATGTTTGCTATGATTATCAATACCATGATTATTACTTTCACTACTGCATTTCTCTCGACTCCAGCTTTTAATCATCTGTGTTCCACCGCTTAGGATAATTCTATCACAACTATTTTCTTGTTTCGATTCAGTTTTGCTATTCATGTTATCATGTTCATGCTGAACAACCGTTCTATCCTCCCAGACCACCTGGTCTGTTTGGATGCGTCCAAATACTGGAACTTAAAACAATAACGATTTTATGAACAATAATATTAAAATATACAATTATTTATAACCTACCTCGGTAAACATGGACTTTTAAGTAGATTTGTTCATAGTCCTCGATAGAACGTTTTTGATGAGTATCAGATTCAGTACAAAAACTATTAGCATTTGTACAATTGACTGTTCCTTTCAAGGCAGTAAGCTGAGATTTTTGTATCTTCGATATAAAATTTCGTTGTATGTTGCCATCAAAATGTGACCTAGAACAGTTGTAACAATTGTTTAATACAAATATTGAAACTTACGGTCACACATTAGTTTCCTACATACATTTTATTTCATAAAGTGTGTGCATTGACGAGCATTTTTTGAGAAAAAAATTAAATTTACAGGGTGTCCAAAAACTGAGATATGACCTTCGAGTTGACATTTTCAAATAATAACCCCCATTTTTTATTGCACTTATGGATTCTACGTAAGTTTTGGGTATTTTTCATGTAGCATATCCTATGTCGATATTCAGCTTTCGTTTTCGAGAAAGTAACAGTTAAAAAATATAACAGATTTTATTGAAAATATTAAACACTATTTTATTATTAAAGAAAAAACAATAATTATTTAGTTAGGTAAATATTCAAACTGAAACCCTTATTGTGGCACTATTCCAAACGATCGATAAATTCGTGCTTAACCCTATTTATGGTTTCTTGACTAATGTTAGCATACACTCTTCTAATTCTGATTTTTAAGTCGTCAATGATTCATGTTTAGTCTAATAAACAACATTTTTGAGATGGCCCCACAAAAAAGTCCAGGGGATTGAGATCAGGAAATCTTGGAGGCCATTCAATTGATCCACGCCTTTCAATCCATCTGTTGGGAAATGCTACTTCGTTAAGATATTGTCTAATTTGTATTGCATACTGTGGGGGTGCACCATCCTGCTGTAATGAGGTAACAAGGGATATCATAGTCGCGGGCAACTTGACGAATGCTAATATGTGGATTTTCTTTCACAGATAATAAAACATTTATTTTTTCATCTTTGTTTATCGCAGGACGTCTATTTTTGACTTATTTTCTATGTACAGAACCCGTATCTCAAAAGTTCCTTTCAATTTTACTAGCTACTGACTGGTTTATTGGATTTTCTGGATATTGTTACGCACGAAATAGAGTTTTCGTCCGTAACTCGTTTGGTTTGTGTTTTTAATGTCCATAACCTTGTTACACTAGTAGACCGATTCCGATAGCTTAATAGCTCCATTTGCACTTTGTGCACATTTTGTGGTTAATGTGGGTGCGTGACCTGATAAGTTATCAGGTAGCGTAGTCACGTGGTTAGTTTTCGATTTTTGACGGGGAAGCGTCGGTTTGTGGTCGTGTTTCTTTGTGTCAGGTGCCATGTGGCCTATTTAATCACCCCACTTTGTGATATCGGTACCACTGCAGCACCCGAACTATTAATATCGAAGTGACCTGACGTTTGATTCTTGACCTCTGTACCACGTGTTTGCGATTTAATCTAAATCTAGATTCATCTGGCCGAAACACAGGTAAATTGGTTTGATTTTGGGTTATTTGAGAATTATTTTGTATCGGCCATATTTTCCAACACAGATTTTGTGTTCGGCTCGACCCAGAGTCCTGGAAATTTTTCCTGACGGAAATAAGTTCTGACTAGGACGTTACGGCAGGAGTTTTTCCACAGCACCCCAAGATCGTGCTAGACCACCAAAAGGGCAGTGTCTAACATCAACAACCCTTATAGGTGGAAGAGCCGGCCGCCACAGCCAGGGGGTTTGGGACTTGAAAGGTGAGGGTTGAAACCACCAAGTCCCTAATTCATTTGTTTTAGTTTTTATTTAATTTAATTTCATTTCATTTCGTAGCATTTCAACTTGTATTTCCTTTTTAATTTTGTAAATTTTTTCTTTTTTTTAAATTAATTTACTTTAAACGGCTTTAGCACTTGTCAGTACCTCTGGAAACCCAAAAGGTTTCCAGAGGTACTTCTGGGAGGAAACCTTCCTCCAGGAAACCTTCTGTTTTCCCTGTGCTTTGCTGTTTTCTGTCCTAGGAAACCTGTCACCAGTTTCTGGGCTCCCTTTCCTACCTGCAAATCAGCAGTGGCCACTCCTGACAACTGGGAAGAGGATACTGGAAGTTCCAGGACCCAACCACCGATTTTAAACTGGTAAGGGCAGTTTAAAGCGGTTTTGGCACTGGGAAAACTTTTCCTGTTTTTTTTTTTACTTTAATTCATTTTCAATTTTGTCAATTCTGTTTAAACTTTATTTCTTTTCGTTAATCAATTTCATTCACAACATTAGTTTTGCAACTCTGTAATTTTTGTAATAGTTGTAAATTGTAAATATTGTGGTTGTTTTTTGTAATATACACATGTACATACAGTGCGTTTTTTTTAACGCGCAACATAGGATTTTACGTGTTAAATTTTTAAGCCCATGCCAGACCATGTTATTTTGTAACTTCAAGTGTAAAACTTGATGGGTGTGTGTTTAGTACCCTGAAGCTTAAGTAAGTTTACCAATTCGGTCTAAAAAGTGTTTACAAACTAACGAAAAATCATCTTTTTTCGATAAGATTTTATCTTTCCATGCTCCCTGTATGCATGGTAGGTGCTTGTTGTTTTTGATACTGACAGGGCAGGTAGCAGGTAGAGTGACATATTTATTTATAACGTCAAAAGGGCATTTTATGATCGTTTGGGATACTGTTTGGTTTCAAACGGAGGTCACTTTGAACAATTTATTTTAAAAAATACTTCTTCTGTACTTAATTCTTGATATAAAGTTAATAATCGCATTTTGACCACCCTGTTTTACTTTATACACCAAATTTTACCTGCTACCTGCCCTGCCAGTATCAAAAACAACAAGCACCTACCATGCATACAGGGAGCACGGAAAGATAAAATCTTTTCAAAAAAAGATGATTTTTTGTTAGTTTGTAAACAGTTTTTAGACCGAATTGGTAAACTTACTTAAGCTTCAGGGTACTAAACAGACACCCGTCAAGTTTTACACTTGTAGTTCCAAAACAACATGGTCTAACATGGGCTTAAAAATTTAACACGTGAAATCCTATGTTGCGCGTTAAAAAAACGCACTGTATACAACTAACGGTTTGTTTGATTTCCTACAGTAAATCCAAGAGTGTTCATTTATAGTGATTATCTCATGCAATTAATCCACGACCTTGAGCTAAATCAAATCAAATCAAATCAAAATACGCTTTATTGTTTTTAACTAAAAATAGTTGTAAATAAAGCCATTGTATACATATACAAATAAAGATAAAAATACAAATTCACCAATCCACAGTCACGTTATCACTAACAAATTACATGTAAGTATAAAAGTTTAGTATAAAAACAATTTCAATAACTTTGAGGTACATATGCACATAAAGACAATTAGAAATTTAAAACCGTTCCGCATAATATTCACTAACATGCTGGCAATGTCAAAATTCTGTTTGCTTTACTGTCCCAACTATGGGATTTAGATACTTTAGGAATTCGTGACCCTTATGAACAACGCTCTCGAAGAGAACAAGCTTCGGCGGCAGTACAGCTCTTTTTAGAATCTGTTCAAGTTACACCAAGGGGTCGTTATAAAGTAAGGCTTCCCTGGGTAGATGGACATCCGCCATTGCCTTCAAATTATGAGCTGGCACAAAAACGTTTGAAAAACACTTTGACGAAATTAATCACCAGTCAATTGAGGCAACCTTACGATGAAGTTTTCTTGGAATGGATTAAAGCTGGGATCATTGAAGAAGTTAGAGAAAACCAGGTAACTTCATTGGTTCATTATTTACCTCACAGGCCAGTCGTCAAGGAAAATAGCACTACCAGAATTAGACCAGTGTTCGACGCGTCAGCCAAAGACAAACAGGGACCCTCACTGAATCAATGTTTAGAGACTGGCCCCAACTTAATAGAGCTGATACCAGACATACTTCTTCGTTTCCGTCAACATAAAATAGGTGTGTCTGCAGATATAAGAAAAGCATTTCTACAGATTAGTATTCACGAAGCTGACCGAGACTTTCTGCGCTTTTTATGGGTCGATTCTGAAGGGAATGAAATAATTTATCGACACAAACGAGTAGTCTTTGGTATTAGAAGTAGTCCATTTTTGTTGGGGGCTACCTTAGAGTACCATATAAATCAAGGTTTGAAGGAATGTAGTCTTGAGTTTTCCAAACAAACTTTAGAAAGACTTAGTAAGAGCTTTTATGTAGATAATTGTGTTTGTAGTGTTCCAGATGAAGAAAGCTTGATTACTTTTCGACGAGAAGCCACTACATTTTTGGAGAAAGCATTATTTGACTTGAGAGGGTGGGAGTTTTCTCATCAGACGTTACCAGAAAACAGCGAACCCGTGACTGCGTTACTTGGAATGGAGTGGAACACTGACCAGGATACCTTAGGTTTGAATAAATCGGTGTCACACTGTTTTTTTGTACAATTTCTGAATACCCCTGTAACAAAAAGAATAATGCTGTCTGTAGCTCAAAGAATATTTGATCCTATTGGGTTTACTTGTCCTACGACATTGGTTCCCAAACTGCTGTTGCAACTGACATGGGGAATGAAAATAGGTTGGGACGCTGAGGTTACTCCGGATATTTCCAAAGACTTTAAGAACTGGCTGACAGAGTCAAAACATCTTTTGGACATCAAGATTCCTCGTTGGATTCATGCAGGATTGGAAGACGCAGAAGACTGGACGCTGCATACTTTCTGTGATGCAAGTAAAACTGCTTACGCAGCTGTTGTTTTCTTGCGTGGAGTTAAACATGGTAAGGTTTTTGTTACTCTCCTAGCAGCGAAAAGCAGAATCGCTCCAGTGAAAAGAATAACTATACCACGATTAGAACTATTAGCAGCGGTGATTGGAGCGAGGTTGTATTCTTCAGTCCAGCAAAGTTTACAGTGTAGTTATGGAAGTTTTTTCTGGACTGACTCCTCTACAGTTTTAGCTTGGATTCGACGACAGGAAGAATGGAACGTATTCGTCACCAATCGAGTCAATGAAATAAAAAATGCAACCCCCTTCGATGCGTGGAGACACGTTCCTGGCCATCTTAATCCTGCAGACCTGCCATCTCGTGGATGTTCGGCCAGTCAACTTAAAAAATCAAATTGGTGGGAGGGCCCAGAATGGCTTTATACAGCATCTGATAATTGGCCTAACCAATGTTCACTAACAAATGAACAAGAAGTTCAACGTGAACGCAAGAAAGGGCTTGTTACCTCATTATTAGCCAATAATGATTGTAGTATGACCGTAGATGATTGGCATATGACTTATTTCTCTAAGTATTGGAAAACCGTCCGAATGATAGCTTGGATATTTAGATTTTCTCATAATGCTCGATTTCCTTCCAGACGATTACAAAGTGTCTTGTCTACTGAAGAATTGAGTAAAGCAGAGACGTTTATATTTAAGCTGCTGCAACAACAGTCATTTAAAGGAAATGAAGAAAAACGACTTGGAAGTTTTGATTATTTTGTGGACAAATCGGGTATCATACGTTTGAAGTCTAGAGTGAGTCAACGCGACGATACTGACCAGTTTCGTTACCCTATTATTTTACCTGCCAAAAACCAGCTGGTTGAAAACTTGATATTTGACCTTCATATTAAATCGTGTCATGTTCGAGCACAGGGTCTATTGGGGATACTTCGAGAAAACTACTGGATCCCGGGCGGTAGGCGAGTTATCAAATCCATAATTTCTAAGTGTGTCGTGTGTAAGAGACATAACGGTAAATCGTACGTCGTGGATTCACCTGCTCTGCCGCGGGACCGTGTTCGCGAAGCTGCTACATTCGAAGTGACCGGTTTAGACTTTGCTGGACCTTTATATTTAAAAAATGGAGAAAAGGCATGGATATGCCTTTTTACTTGTGCTGTATACCGTGCGGTGCATTTGGAACTGTGTACTTCACTGTCGGTTGTTAATTTTCTTCAAGCTCTTCGTAGGTTTATCGCTAGACGAGGACGACCACGGGCCATTTACAGTGATAATGGGACTAATTTCGTAGGGACAGAGACACTGTTCAGCAAGCTGGACTGGGATAAAATTACTACGGAAACCAGTATAGAACGTATTACCTGGAAATTCAACCCTCCGTCCGCACCCTGGTGGGGAGGATTTTGGGAAAGGTTAGTGGGAGCTGTTAAACAACTTCTCCGTAAGACTTTAGGACGGGCGTCGTTGAATTACGAGGAGCTAGTCACAGTATTGTGTGATTGCGAAGCAATTGTGAACTCCAGACCGTTGACGTATTTGTCAGATGATCCCGAAGAACTAATACCTCTCACTCCCATGTTCTTTTTGAGAGACCAGGCGAGCAGTAGCGTTTGTGACATTGATGCAATAGATGGTCAGTCACTTTGCAAAAGAGTTGTATATCTCAGGAAAATCCGAGAAGATCTACATCGAAGATTCCGAACTGAGTATTTAGGTCAGTTAAAGTTACTAAACTGGGGAAAACGTACAACAGAACCTAAACTTGGTGATATTGTCCTTATTGGCAATGACAATGAGAAACGCCTCGATTGGACTATGGAACGGATTTGTGAGCTGATGCCTGGCAAAGACGGACAAGTACGTTTGGTCAAAGTGTCTACTAACCGAGGAACCTTTATGCGGCCGATTCAGAGACTTTACCCTTTGGAATGTGTGCAGCAGGTTAAGGTATGTGAACCAAGTTCGTCCGAATGTGTTCCTCAAGTCGTGAAAACCACCTCCAAAAAGAATGGTACAGATGAGGCTGATCCAGAGCAAGAAGTTCTGATCCCTAGACCGGCTCCAGTGATGCAGAAGATGACTAGAAGCGGGCGTGTGTCTAAGATGCCCAAAAAATACTTGTAAATTTAAATTTGATTTGTGAGTCACTTGATTGTACTTTTTAAGTGACTCAGGTGGGAGAATGTTGTATCTATGTACATTTTCTAGTTTCAACTGTCATCTGTTAGCTGAAAAATTTTGTTTTGAAAAGTAATGTCAACGTGTAACTATAACCTAAAAAAGGGAGATTATTGGCGTTAAGTAAAAAATAGGCACATGTTCTTGATATCTTTTAGGGTTTTAATCCCAATCTAAAGTTTAGTTCTAACACCGAATAAAGTTGAATTCGAGTAAAGGGTGTTATATTTTTTCCCGATCCAGAGTGCAAGAGACAACTCCAAGGGCAAAACGGGTAGTTTTGTACGAGGGCAACAGGTACTACAACTTTCATTAATATGATTTTTCAATCAAATCAACCCTACAGGCGCAAAAAAATTAAAACCCTTTTTCCATGTTAATCTCCTATGTCCAGGGTGCTCTTGGACACCTGGTACATTCAATAATACATTTCCTGATTAAAAATTTACTCCATTGTTGCAAAAATAGAATTTCCCATTATTTTCAACTAACAAAAAAATAACATTAACCATTAACCTAGTCTAGTGGTCCTGTGTTGGGATGACTAGGTTAATGCAACTGGTAATGTTATTTTCAACTTAGTTGAAAAGGCTAAAATCTCACCAGCAAAAAGAAATAACTAAAGTATGCAATTTTTAATTTCAGTTTAATAGAGGTTAGGCGAGGGGTTAGGGCAGTGATTTTGCTTGACTACTATATTCCTGTTAACTTATCACCTTTTTGCAACATTCAACCAGATCCCAATCTAAACAAAAAACAAAATCTTTCCATTCACCTAGATATTGCAGTTTTACTATATATTAAAAAGTTTACATTGTGTTCTTTTTTAACATACCTAATAATAAAAGTATAAAATGATTATACAAAATTTATTTACCTTGATCTGAGGCTTCTTAAGGAACTATGGCCACTCATTTTGTTTATCCAGAAGTCCACAGGTACATATGTAGTAACAGGGATAGCAACAATCACTGGAGCTAAAACTGGAACACACTATTAGGTATATCGCACCAAACCACAATTAAACTTTTCCAAACAGGAATGTGGGCTAGTACAGTAAAGTTTTGATGTGACTAGTGTTATTATAGTTTACATATTTAAGTACATTAGTACATAAGCTTTGACAATAGACAGGAAACAGGTGTTCTAGTATAAGCAAAACTTTTTTAGCCATTTTTTTGTGCGGGTGTGAGTTTAGACTGCCTTTGTCCTTGTCTTGTCCCACTGCATTGGTGTGAAGGCAGCAAGCATATCTAAATTGTGGGTCGAAAACGAGTCGGTCATCTTGGGATCGCGGTCGGGGGGTCGGGAGAATCTGTCTCCTCACTTTCTTTCTGTCAACTCTCTTGACGTCCGGGGTCTGTCTGCTGTCGTCTGCCGACGAGATCAGCGGTGTTGCCAATGTGACCAGCTGATCTGAGGTGGATGGCAATTCGCCACATTCATACTCATTTACACAACAAAAAACTTATGGCGTGGTGCATATCTTAAAAATCTAGACATTCAGACTATTTTTATACAGTTTTGGACTTATCAGGCCTGAAAGCCCGTTTGTACACTGTCCATAATCTTGAAAATGTCATTTCAAGCTTTTTCACTATTAAATTGATTTCCTCACTCATTGGTGCAAAAAATTGGATAATTTTTAAGAAATTCTGACTGTTTTTAGTGCTTTAAGACTGAAAAATCGAGTTTAAGACTATTTAAAATACTAAAAGTAAAGTTTCAGACTTTCAAACAAAAAAACTGGCTCAAAATGCTACGATATTAGCAATAAAAACTAATTTTAGGAAATGAATTAGTCCAAAAATTGAATTTGGACTGTTTCCACTGTGAAATTTAATTCTAGACTTGTTTTAATCCAGAAAATTGAGAAAAAAAGTCAACTTTTATACTATTTTTAGTAGTAAAAATTGATTTCCGGACTGTTTTTAGTACTTGAAATTCCGTTTTAAACACTTATTGCAGATTGACAATGGATTGCAGTCTGGAAAAACAAATTATAAGATTATTCTTAGAAGTAAATAACAAGTTTTTAGACTATTCAGTACAAATTTGGAAGTCTTGAATGTTCAGTTTTACACTACCTATAATGTAAAAAATAAACGCCAGTAAAAATGAGTCCAAAAATCCTGTTTTTTGACTATTTTTTTCAGTGTCAAAAATTGACTTGTTAACCTCTCAGATAAAGGGATTTGAATCTTTTTGAACCATTTTAAAGTAAAATTTACGATAGCTTAGGTAGAAATTTTTGTAATTTCTAAATAATATCCAGTAAGCGTAGAAATTAGAGCGGGAAAATATAGACCATCCCCCTATATCGATGCCAAAAAACCATTTTGACGAATGTCAATTACATCTCATAACAAAAATTTATTTCATAAGTACTTGTTCCAAATTTGATCAAAATTGCCAATGGATCGAATGATCTGACAGTTAAGCAAAATACGATTTTTAAACTGAAATTTGGAGAATTCTTTCTTCCTTAGGAAGCGTTCTTTAGGAAAATGACATAATGCATGTGAAGTTATTTTATGATAAGTTATCGAATGTTGAATTACTGACACTTACAACTGGACCTCCCTGTATAAACAGCCGGGCTAGGCCCGGTAGTAAATTGTTGTCGAGATTGTTCACGAGTTGTCAGTTCAAGTCAGCGTCAGTTTGTTTGTGCACAAACAAAATACGGTGCGTTATTTTTAACGCGCAACATAGGACTTTACCTGTTAAATTTTTAATTTTAAGTCTGTAAGCAGGTACCGCACAGTAAGACACGTGAATAGCCCTTTTTACTTATAAGGTCTTTATTTAAAGAATATAAAGCATGTTAAAAATAATATGTTGTTTCTGTGTTGAGACAGTTTTTAGAACAATGTAGAACGACAATTCTTATAACTTGTCTTCTGTCACTTCTTGACGTTCTTGACATAATTGACGGAAGTCAATTTATTCTGACATACGACTTACACTAGTGTGACAAGTAGAGTATTAAGAGTAGACAATGAACAATTGTACTTATTGAACTGATACATCAACACACCCTCCCAATTGTGAATTGTCATAACTAATAAGAATTAATTCTAAATACATCAAACAAGTTGTATCAAACAATGTCATATACATAACATCAAAACTTAATGCTAAATTACAAATTATTGATTACATTAGTCTTAGATCTAAAATATTCAAACTTTGGATAAGCTAATGGTTTAGTTAACATGTCAGCTATTTGTTCATCAGTACTCAGATATTCTAAACTAACTTTTCCGTTCGCTACGATGTCTCTCAGAAAATGATGCTTTACATCTATGTGTTTTGTGCGTCGAGTTTCAAGTGTATTTGCCATTCTGATAGATGACTGATTGTCTTCATAGACTTTTATTGGATAAATCACATCCGATTTTAAAATATCTTTTAACAGTTGTGCTATAAAGAGACATTCAGAAACACACATAGACAAGGCAACATACTCTGACTCGGCACTAGATAAAGAAACAGTTGCTTGCTTCTTTGTTTTCCAGAATATCACATTGTTAAATAGTTTAACAAAAAACCCAGTAATACTTTTCCTGTCATTACAATTATTGGCAAAATCAGAATCTACATAAGCTGTTATAATATTAACACATTCAGTTGACTTATTATACTTGAGCACAAAGTTTATTGTCGATTTTAAATATCTCAAAATTTGTTTCAGAAATTTCCAGTGTTCCTCTGAATAATTGGTTTGGAATTGGCGAAAATAGCTAACAGAAAAACTTAAATCAGGTCTACTACCAATCATTAAATACATCAAGTGACCAATTAGCTCTTTGTAAGGCAAATTAGATTTTACATTATCTTTGTCACAATTTTTACTTATAGATAAGTTTAATTTGGGTTGAATTGGAACATTGGAAGGTTTACAATCGATCATATTGAACTTATTAAGAATTCTTTCTGTTAGTTCGTTTTGATGGATAATTAAACTACTTTTATCTTTCACAATAGTTAAACCCAAAAATTTAAATTCAGCGTTATGTGTCAAGTCTCGCATTTCAAATTCAGACATAAGTTTATGTTTAAAATCAATAAGTAACTTTTCTTGTTTAGAAAATAACAGTACATCATCAACATGAACAATTAAATATACATCTGTGTTAAAATAAAAACATGGATCAGCAGAAGATCTACAAAAGCTACTATTAATTAAAAATGAATGTAGTCGATTATACCAACATTTAGGAGCTTGTCGTAAACCATAAAGCGCTTTTCTTAACTTACACACTTTCTTATGATTATCGCCACTAGTTACACATTTTTGTACATGTTTCTCACCCAATAGTTCCAAACCTTCTGGAAGTTCCATAAACACTGGCTCCTCAAGTTCTCCATTCAGAAAAGCACATTTAACGTCTAGTTGATGTATTGACATATCCAATTCCACACTCAATGACAATAGCAATTTAATAGTCATCATTCTGGCAACTGGTGAATAGAGCTCCTTGAAGGAATATATTGGATTGTTTGAAACCCCGAGCCACAAGCCTTGCTTTCTTTGTCACTTGTCCATTGATATTCTTTTCTTTAAAAATCCATTTGGAATCAATTACTTCTTGATCATTAGGATATGGAACAATGTCCCAAGTATAGTTTTTCTCCAGAGCTACTAGTTCATTTTTTATTGCTTCTTTCCAACCATTTTGATTTATGGCTTCTTCATAGCTTTCTGGAATACCCTGATGTACATCACCAATGGATAAAGCAATTAAAACGGGCTGGTGGTACAATTTTTCTGCCTCTACTGGTTACTTTGATGTTGTCAACATTTCCTTCTGTCATGTCTTGTGGTTGCATGGCTTCATTTTGAACAACTTTGTGTTTATGTTTATCTTGACCAACACTATCCATAAAAATGTCATGATGATTATCTGTATGTGGAACATTGCTTGAGGTCAAGTCCATAGTCATTCTTTTGTCGCTTGACTTATCAAGTGATGATTCGTCAAATATCACATTACGAGCAGTAATTACTTTTTGATCTTCAAAATCCCAAAGTCTGTAACCATTTGATGTGTAACCAACATGAATCATCTTTTTACTTCTAGCATTCAACTTGTTTCCTCGTATTTCTTTGGGTATATGAACATGGGCATCACATCCAAATACTCTAATTGTTTCTAGGTTAGGTTTATGTCCATACCACAGTTCTGCAGGTGTTTTTTTATCTAATGTGGCTGATGATATAGTTCTATTAATCAGGTAAACGGCAGTAGCAAACAGCTTCAGTCCAAAACTCCTTGGATAATTTTGACTCAAAAATTAGACATCTGGCACGTTCCATTATAGTTCAGTTTAAACGTTCTGCAACCCCGTTCTGTTGAGGTGTGTACTTTATTGTATAAACTTAAGGTATTCCTTTTTCTAAGCAAAAGTTCTTAAAATCATGAGAAACATATTCACCACCATTGTCACACATTAAATGTACAGGACGTCTGTTAAACTGATTTTCAACCATAGAAATACAGTTTTTAAAATGTACAAATACTTCATTTTTTGTTTCAAGAAAGTAACACATGGTGAAATGAGTATAATGATCAATAAAGGTTAAGAAATACTTCTTACCATTGTGACTAGCAGGATTAAGTGGACCACACACATCAGTAGATACAATGTCCATTGGTTGTCGAGCTTTTCTTTCTTCAGGAACTGGCACATAGGGTTTTTGAGTCTGCTTACCCTCGAGACACACTTTACACAGTCCAAAAGATGGAAACTTTGATGAATGTCCCATTCTTCGATGCCACAAGTTTGCATCACTAACAACATGACTACTTGAAATGTTTACCATAGGAGAACACAGCACAGAGAGTTCAACTATGTACAGGTTTCCCTGTAAACTTCCTTCAATGATCGTATCTTGTTTTCCACTTCTTTTGATATGTACAGTCCCATCTTTAAAAGTAACAGTACATCCATTTTGTACTATTTTTTTAACTGATAACAAATTATGTGATAAACTGTCACATACGAGTACATTGTTTACTGTGATAATTTTTCCCTCTGATGTCTCAAGTTTAAGGTTTCCTTCCATAACAGCTTCAACGGTAATTCCTAGTTTAGCAACTTTAATCTGGTGATGAGCCATTTTGCAATTTGTTAGATATTGCTCAAAACCTCTCTTGACAAGATGGTTTGTAGCACCACTGTCAATAACAAAGTGAGACTTACTTATAGTGTCATTTTCCGATGTTAAAAATGCAATATCCTCTTCTTGAACAAGATTGCAATTCCTGGAGGTAGAACTTTGAGCATTCTGTTGCTTTTTATACTTGAAACAGTCTGATTTCTTGTGCCTTTAATTCCACAAAAATGGCAGTTAAAACGAAATACACCCTTACTTGTATTTTGATTAGGATTTCCATTTCTAAATGACTGAAAACTGTTGGAAGCTTTTCGCCAGTTTTGTTTTGCTTGTGTATTACTCACAAAGGCACAGGCTTCATCTTTCACTTCATTTTTCAGTTTATGTCTCCTTTCTTCCTCTTGAAGCAATTTATTTTTTACTAAGGAGAGTGATATGTTTGATGTTCCTAGGCTCATCGAATGTGAAAACATAATGTCAATGGCTGTTACAACAGACTGATAGCTTTCAGGCATAGCTGAAAGTAACTGAGTTATTGTTTCCTGTTCTTCTAAAATACCACCACAATCCTTAATGTCCAACACTATTTTGTCAAATTCAGATAAAAACTTATTCATTGGTTCCTTTTCTGTATATTTTAAGTTCCTCAGCTTATTTTGCAGCTGTACTAAATTTGCAATGACTTTTCTATAATAAGTGTTTCTCAATACTTGCTTAATTTCTCTTGCAGTAGTTTTGTCCTTGACTGTATTCAAAACATCATCTGTAAGACATTGTACAATTACATTCCTGGCTTTCACATCCCTTTTCTTGAATTCCGCCAATCTGGTGGGTTCTGTTGGCATTTCCATATCAAGAACATCCAAAACTTCATACTGTTCCAGGAGCAGTTTAACACGAAATTCCCAATTTGAGAATCCAGCTCCGTCGAAAGGTTTCACTGATACAATTGCAGATGCTGTAGCCATCCTGTTTTTTTTTGTTTTTACCAGCACAGGTTCTTGTTTTGATTTCCGGGATGATTTTCACTTTACACTCAACACTTTTCCTTTTAACAACAGGCTTTCACTACCAAACTTCCAATACTGGCTAATCCTGGGCCCATAACCTGTAAGCAGGTACCGCACAGTAAGACACGTGAATAGCCCTTTTTACTTATAAGGTCTTTATTTAAAGAATATAAAGCATGTTAAAAATAATATGTTGTTTCTGTGTTGAGACAGTTTTTAGAACAATCTAGAACAACAATTCTTACAACTTGTCTTCTGTCACTTCTTGACGTTCTTGACATAATTGACGGAAGTCAATTTATTCTGACATACGACTTACACTAGTGTGACAAGTAGAGTATTAAGAGTAGACAATGAACAATTGTACTTATTGAACTGATACATCAACAAAGTCTATGTTAGACCATGTTATTTTGCTACTACAGATGTAAAACTTGACGGATCTGTCTTTAATACCTTGAATCTTAAATAAGTTTGCCTACTCCCTGTATGCATAATAGGTACTTGTTTTTTATACTGGCAGAGCAAGTAGCAGGTAGAGTGACATATTTTGACTGCATCATGGCCCGACATCTTTTGAACGCTAAAAAGACATTTTACGATTGTTTGGGATCAAACAATCATCTGTTTGGCTTCAAACGAAGTTCACTTTAAACAATACATTTAAAAAAATACTTTTTTTTTACTAAACTTAAGCTATCTTTCTCAGCTAAGCTATCCGCTTCTTGATATCAATGATGATCTTCTGCAATTTGACCACCTTGTTTAGGTCACAAACATGGTCTAACGTGGGCTTAAAAATTTAAAAAAAAAACGCACTGTATATGGTATTAAATAAAAAGAAAGCGTGGTGTTTTAGTGAGTAAAAATGGTACAATTTATTACCTGATTTTGCTACTCTGCCGACTTCGGTTTTTCTTTATATGTTTGCTATGATTATCAATACCATGATTATTACTTCCACTACTGCAATTCTCTCGACTCCAGCTTTTAATCGTCTGTGTTCCACCGCTTAGGATAATTCTATCACAACTATTTTCTTGTTTCGATTCAGTTTTGCTATTCATGTTATCATGTTCATGCTGAACAACCGTCCTATCCTCCCAGACCACCTGGTCTGTTTTGATGCGTCCAAATACTGGAACTTAAAACAATAACGATTTTATGAACAATAATATTAAAATATACAATTATTTATAATCTACCTCGGTAAACATGGACTTTTAAGTAGATTTGTTCATAGTCCTCGATAGAACGTTTTTGATGAGTATCAGATTCAGTACAAAAACTATTAGTATTTGTACAATTGACTGTTCCTTTCAAGGCAGTGAGCTGAGATTTTTGTATCTTCGATATAAAATTTCGTTGTATGTTGCCATCAAAATGTGACCTAGAACAGTTGTAACAATTGTTTAATACAAATATTGAAACTTACGGTCACACATTAGTTTCCTACATACATTTAATTTCATAAAAGTGTGTGCATTGACGAGCATTTTTTGAGAAAAAAATTAAATATACAGGGTGTCCAAAAACTGAGATATGACCTTCGAGTTGACATTTTCAAATAATAACCCCCATTTTTTATTGCACTTATGGATTCTACGTAAGTTTTGGGTATTTTTCATGTAGCATATCCTATGTCGATATTCAGATTTCGTTTTCGAGAAAGTAACAGTTAAAAAATATAACAGATTTTATTGAAAATATTAAACACTATTTTATTATTAAAGAAAAAACAATAATTATTTAGTTAGGTAAATGTTCAAACTGAAACCCTTATTGTGGCACTATTCCAAACGATCGATAAATTCGTGCTTAACCCTATTTATGGTTTCTTGACTAATGTTAGCACACACTCTTCTAATTCTGATTTTTAAGTCGTCAATGATTCAGGTTTAGTCTAATAAATAACATTATGAGATGGCCCCACAAAAAAGTCCAGGGGATTGAGATCAGGAAATCTTGGAGGCCATTCAATTGATCCACGCCTTTCAATCCATCTGTTGGGAAATGCTACTTCGTTAAGATATTGTCTAATTTGTATTGCATACTGTGGGGGTGCACCATCCTGCTGTAATGAGGTAACAAGGGATATCATAGTCGCGGGCAACTTGACGAATGCTAATATGTGGATTTTCTTTCACAGATAATAAAACATTTATTTTTTCATCTTTGTTTATCGCAGGACGTCTATTTTTGACTTATTTTCTATGTACAGAACCCGTATCTCAAAACTTCCTTTCAATTTTACTAGCTACTGACTGGTTTATTGGCTTTTCTGGATATTGTTACGCACGAGATAGAGTTTTCGTCTTTTTTGTTACTTTTAGTTACACTAGTAGACCGATTCCGATAGCTTAATAGCTCCATTTGCACTTTGTGCACACGACTGTGGTCGTGTTTCTTTGTGTCAGGTGCCATGTGGCCTATTTAATCACCCCACTTTGTGATATCGGTACCACTGCAGCACCCGAACTATTAATATCGAAGTGACCTGACGTTTGATTCTTGACCTCTGTACCACGTGTTTGCGATTTAATCTAAATCTAGATTCATCTGGCCGAAACACAGGTAAATTGGTTTGATTTTGGATTATTTGAGAATTATTTTGTATCGGCCATATTTTTCAACACAGATTTTGTGTTCGGCTCGACCCAGAGTCCTGGAAATTTTTCCTGACCGAAATAAGTTCTGACTAGGACGTTACGGCAGGAGTTTTTCCACAGCACCCCAAGATCGTGCTAGACCACCAACTGGTGGTCTAGCACGTTCTTGCTACCTGCCCTGCCAGTATCAAAAACAACAAGCACCTACCATGCATACAGGGAGCACGGAAAGATAAAATCTTTTCAAAAAAAGATGATTTTTTGTTAGTTTGTAAACAGTTTTTAGACCGAATTGGTAAACTTACTTAAGCTTCAGGGTACTAAACAGACACCCGTCAAGTTTTACACTTGTAGTTCCAAAACAACATGGTCTAACATGGGCTTAAAAATTTAACACGTGAAATCCTATGTTGCGCGTTAAAAAAAAACGCACTTTATACAACTAACGGTTTGTTTGATTTCCTACAGTAAATCCAAGAGTGTTCATTTATAGTGATTATCTCATGCAATTAATCCACGACCTTGAGCTAAATCAAATCAAATCAAATCAAAATACGCTTTATTGTTTTTTAACTAAAAATAGTTGTAAATAAAGCCATTCTATACACATACAAATAAAGATAAAAATACAAATTCACCAACCCACAGTCACGTTATCACTAACAAATTACATGTAAGTATAAAAGTTTAGTATAAAAACAATTTCAATAACTTAGAGGTACATATGCACATAAAGATAATAATTAGAAATTTAAAACCGTTCCGCATAATATTCACTAACATGCTGGCAATGTCAAAATTCTGTTTGCAATGAGCGGCCTGCACGAGTCACCAGGTTTAGCCCCGCTTAAGTACCTAACCGCTCTCTTCTGCAAGACAAATACCGAATGCAGAAGCCGCCCAGTGCAGGATCCCCAAAAACATACGCCAAAACGCAAGTGGGACTCTATCAATGCGAAATATGCTTGCCTTGATAAGCCTTTATCCAGCTCATTTGAAATTATTCTTAAAGCATAACAGTTGGATGATAACTTTTTATTGAGGGTCTTTATACAGGGTGTCCCACGACGAAAGACCTCGATTGATATTGGAAAAAGTATAAATAGGAGAGTTTTGAAAATTTGGTAGGGTACTGATGTGGGCATGCCCAATCCAACTAAAATATTTTCAAGATGGTTGCACTTCCGCTTATACCGGAAGTCGATCACAACTTTCTTATTTTAAATAGAACACCCTATATATTATTACATATTTGGATTCCTCACAAAATTCTGACCAACTTTTGTATAGAATGCCCTATGTCTATCTCTAGCCGTTTTCGAAATATTTGATGTTTTTCCAAAAAAGTGACAGTTGCAACGCTCAACATATTTTTGTACTATGTTAAAACCGTATTTCATTTTGCAATGAAACTTTGGGATATTGTAAATAAAGGATCGTTTTATTATACTGAGGGTGCGTAACGACTCATTTGTATACAGGGTCGTCAAAAAAAAATCATAAACTTGCCACTAAAAAAACTGAAAAATCTCAAGTTTTTTAAATGGAAACCCCCATTTTTTATGACGGAATCATTTTGAGCATTAAAAATTACTATAAGTTTCAATTTACTTGCCTATACCTAAATCCAACCCATTTCGTTTTAATTGAGAATAAACATTTTTTATTATAAAAATTCCAGATTTCTTGAAAATTTCTCTCTCTAATTACGTGTAACTGACAGAGAAACGTAGATAATTGCATGCGTGAAGACAGTAAACGAAAAAAATACCAAGTATCAATCCAATTAATTTTGTCGACGGTATTGGATTTTGGCAACAGCGTACTGAAAATACAGCCGTCAAGTTTTAGACCTGTAGTTCCAAAATAACATGGTCTAACAGGGGCTTAAAAATTTAACATGCTAAATCCTATGTTGCGCGTTAAAAAAAACGCACTGTATAAATCATATCAATTAATTCATTTTTAAGAAAATCCATAATTGTTCTATTTTTGTCCGTCACTTACAACAAACTTAAACTTACTTATTTGACATGTCAAAGTTTGACAACACCTGCATGATATGCATACAGTCAATTTTCCGTCATAGTAAAAAGTAATAATTTTGTGGAAAAATTGAAATATTAGATAAACTACTTGCACAGGTATATAGAAGATGTATGAAGCAGTATAATATCGGGGCACCGTTTGAGAGAATCGCTGTGGATGTAGCAGACCCTTTTTTAAAACAAATTCCGGAAATCGATGTTTTGGTTGCAATTACCTATTTTAGCAAATGGTCAGAAGTGTATGTAATACTAAACCAGGAAGCCGCCACTGTAAGAGAAGTTGGGATGGAGAACTTCTATAGATTCGAGGTAACGATAGATTTTCATTACGACTAGGGGCGCAATTTTGAGTCCGCAGTATTAAGAGCACTTTGTGATCGGCTGGGAATTAAGAAAACCAGAACTACTCCGCTACACCCGCGATCAGACGGAATGATAAAACGTTTCAACTGGACACTCGCCAAATACTTAAGAACAGTCCTCGATACTAATCAGACTAATGGGAAAGGCTTGTTTAGAAAATTGACTTAGAAACCAGTAGTAAACTTTGAAACATTGAAAATTGACTTGTGAGGCTTAACAACTGTCTTAAAAATTATTAACAACTCTCAAAAATTTTTTACTACAAATTCATACATTTAAACCTTGAAAATTGGCTTAGACACATAAAAGTGTCTCTGAACGAATAAAAAGTGACATCAGAAGCTTAAAATTTGCATTTTAAGGAAGTTTATAAAATTTAAAAAAAAATCATTTTTTTAGTTTTGAAAATAGTCTTAAATAGAGAATATTGACATATGATTCATGAAAATTGACTTTAAGACTAGCTTTTCAATTATTTTTTTTATATTCTTTCTATTTTTTTACAACTCTGGATTTTTAGTGTTTTAAAACTGCTTTCAGCTTGGAAAATCAAGTTTGAAGGCTATCTTCACTAAGTTTTTGACATAGCTGATTTAAAAAAACAAATTTTTCATTTTCCATAAGCTTAAAAATGTCATTTTAAACTTTGTCACTATAAAATTGGCTTCTAGACACCACAGTGTTAAAAATTCGAGCATTTCTTAAAAATCTAGACATCAGACTATTTTTATATTTGTTCACGAGTTGTCAGTTCAAGTCAGCGTCAGTTTGTTTGTGCACAAACAAAATACGGTGCGTTATTTTTAACGCGCAACATAGGATTCTACGTGTTAAATTTTTAATTTTAAGCCTATGTTAGACCATTTTATTTTGCTACTACAGATGTAAAACTTGACGGATCTGTCTTTAATACCTTGAATCTTAAGTACGTTTGCCTACTCCCTGTATGCATAATAGGTACTTGTTTTTTATACTGACAGAGCAAGTAGCAGGTAGAGTGACATATTTTGACTGCATCATGGCCCGACATCATTTGAACGCTAAAAAGACATTTTACGATTGTTTGGGATCAAACGATCATCTGTTTGGCTTCAAACGAAGTTCACTTTAAACAATACAAATAAAAAAATACTTTTTTTTACTAAACTTAAGCTATCTTTCTCAGCTAAGCTATCAGTAATGATCTTCTGCAATTTGACCTTGTTTTGGTCACAAACATGGTCTAACGTGGGCTTAAAAACTAAAAACAAACGAACATGGTATTAAATAAAAAGAAAGCGTGGTGTTTTAGTGAGTAAAAATGGTACAATTTATTACCTGATTTTGCTACTCTGCCGACTTCGGTTTTTCTTTATATGTTTGCTATGATTATCAATACCATGATTATTACTTCCACTACTGCTATTCTCTCGACTCCAGCTTTTAATCGTCTGTGTTCCACCGCTTAGGATACTTCTCACAACTATTTTCTTGTTTCGATTCAGTTTTGCTATTCATGTTATCATGTTCATGCTGAACAACCGTCCTATCCTCCCAGACCACCTGGTCTGTTTTGATGCGTCCAAATACTGGAACTTAAAACAATAACGATTTTATGAACAATAATATTAAAATATACAATTATTTATAACCTACCTCGGTAAACATGGACTTTTAAGTAGATTTGTTCATAGTCCTCGATAGAACGTTTTTGATGAGTATCAGATTCCGTACAAAAACTATTAGTATTTGTACAATTGACTGTTCCTTTCAAGGCAGTGAGCTGAGATTTTTGTATCTTCGATAAAAAATTTCGTTGTATGTTGCCATCAAAATGTGACCTAGAACAGTTGTAACAATTTTTTAATACAAATATTGAAACCAAAATTTGAAATTTAAATAAAAGTTAGTCGTTTTACGGTCACACATTAGTTTCCACATACAGTGTGTGCATTGACGAGCATTTTTTGAGAAAAAAAATTAAATATACAGGGTGTCCAAAAACTGAGATATGACCTTCGAGATGACATTTTCAAATAATAACCCCCATTTTTTATTGCACTTATGGATTCTACGTAAGTTTTGGGTATTTTTCATGTAGCATATCCTATGTCGATATTCAGCTTTCGTTTTCGAGAAAATAACAGTTAAAAAATATAACAGATTTTATTGAAAATATTAAACACTATTTTATTATGAAACAAAAAACAATAATTATTTAGTTAGGTAAATGTTCGAAACCCTTATTGTGGCACTATCCCAAACGATCGATAAATTCATGCTTAACCCTATTTATGGTTTCTTGACTAATGTTAACACACACTCTTCTAATTCTGATTTTTAAGTCGTCAATGATTCAGGTTTAGTCTAATAAACAACATTTTTGAGATGGCCCCACAAAAAAGTCCAGGGGATTGAGATCAGGAAATCTTGGAGGCCATTCAATTGATCCACGCCTTTCAATCCATCTGTTGGGAAATGCTACTTCGTTAAGATATTGTCTAACTTGTATTGCATACTGTGGGGGTGCACCATCCTGCTGTAATGAGGTAACAAGGGATATCATAGTCGCGGGCAACTTGACGAATGCTAATGTGTGGATTTTCTTTCACAGATAATAAAACATTTATTTTTTCATCTTTGTTTATCGCAGGACGTCTATTTTTGACTTATTTTCTATGTACAGAACCCGTATCTCAAAACTTCCTTTCAATTTTACTAGCTACTGACTGGTTTATTGGCTTTTCTGGATATTGTTACGTACGAAATAGAGTTTTCGTCCGTAACTCGTTTGGTTTGTGTTTTTAATGTCCATAGGCCTAGTTACACTAGTAGACCGATTCCGATCGCTCAATAGCTCCATTTGCACTTTGTGCACATTTTGTGGTTAATGTGGGTGCGTGACCTGATAAGTTATCAGGTACCGTAGTCACGTGGTTAGTTTTCGATTTTTGTCGGGGAAGCGTCGGTTTGTGGTCGTGTTTCTTTGTGTCAGGTGCCATGTGGCCTATTTAATCACCCCACTTTGTGATATCGGTACCACTGCAGCACCCGAACTATTAAGATCGAAGTGACCTGACGTTTGATTCTTGACTTCTGTACCACGTGTTTGCGATTTAATCTAAATCTAGATTCATCTGGCCGAAACACAGGTAAATTGGTTTGATTTTGGGTTATTTGAGAATTATTTTGTATCGGCCATATTTTCCAACACAGAGAGAGATTTTTCCTGACCGAAATAAGTTCTGACTAGGACGTTACGGCAGGAGTTTTTCCACAGCATCCCAAGATCGTGCTAGACCACCCTAAGAGCACTGTCTAACTTCAACAACCCTTATAGGTGGAAGAGCCGGCCGCCACAGCCAGGGGGTTTGGGACTTGAAAGGTGAGGGTTGAAACCACCAAGTCCCTAATTAATTTGTTTTAGTTTTTATTTAATTTCATTTCATTTCATTTCGCAGCATTCCAACTTGTATTTCCTTTTTAATTTTGTAAGTTTTTTCTTTTTTTTTAATTAATTTACTTTAAACGGCTTTAGCACTTGTCAGTACCTCTGGAAACCTTTTGGGTTGCCAGAAGAAGTGTTGAGGTCGTTTATCTGTTTTCCCTGTGCTTTGCTGTTTTCTGTCCTAGGGAACCTGTCACCAGTTTCTGGGCTCCATTTCCTACCTGGAAATCAGCAGTGGCCACTCCTGACAACTGGGAAGAGGATACTGGAAGTTCCAGGACCCAACCACCGATTTTAAACTGGTAAGGGCAGTTTAAAGCGGTTTTGGAACTGGGAAAACTTTTCCTGGTTTTTTTTTTACTTTAATTCATTTTCAATTTTGTCAATTCTGTTTAAACTTTATTTCTTTTCGTTAATCAATTTCATTCACAACATGTAAATTGTAAATATTGTGGTTGTTTTTTGTAATATACACATGTACATATACAACTAACGGTTTGTTTGATTTCCTACAGTAAATCCAAGAGTGTTCATTTATAAAGAGCTAGTGATTGTCTCATGCAATTAATCCACGACCTTGAGCTAACACAATTAAAAATGTTGAAATCTCATTAACGTGAGGTTACATCATAACAATATTTGTAAATTAATATTAACGCATTGTAATATTATTATTTGTTTGAAATAATGTCTCACACTCACAATTAGGAATTTCAAAATGTATCAGAATGGCATTGCTCTAAATTAAAAAAAGAACAAACCTTCCGACAATAAACCAAACACCAGCCGGATGTGTAGGGTGGAAGTTTTTTTTCAACATTTATTTTTACGAAAACAGCTATACAGGGTTATTCACTATAAATTACCCACCCCTTATCATCTTTATTATTGCTCGTAGAAAAAAAGTTATATATAAAAATTGTAGAGTTTAAAGTAAATTTTCTTAAGATGCTATCCAAATTTCAGTTACTCGCGGTTTACAGGGTGAAACAAACATCACGCTGTATATTATTACATTTATAACATGACGATTATTTTCTGATTTCAAAAATATATACTTTATTTTTATCTTAAACCATTATTGAGTTTTTAATCAAAGAATAATTCAGTTAATGTGATTACGATACTGTGAACATGTGAGCACAAGTAGCCATGAAAACGGCAAACAGTGTTGCAGATGATAAAATGGTTATAAAAAAGAATGTTAATAAAAATAAAAAATAAATTTATTTAAGCATTTAAGAATTAACACACAACAAAGGAACTCCGGATCCATATATTCTCATTGTAATGAATATAAAATATTATTTTTTGAAGTTGGTATCCTGCTCGTATATACCACCAACCCAAAAAAGTTAAAAAAAAATTATTATATTTTCCCATGAGCTTCTATTTTTTCTATTGAAAATACCTGCCCTAGTAAATGATGGCATCAGTCCAAATTATTCTGGAAAAATAATCGGGATCTTCATTTAGGTTGTGAAGCATATACTGACAAAAGTCTAGCCTTTGCTCTTTTTGAGCATTAGTTAAAGTCAGCACTGGAAACATTTTGTGGTGTCTGTAATTGGTAAAGGTGTCTGTAATTATTTTTCTTTAATATCCTTTAAATCTTTTAATAACTTTTATTTGATTGCTCAGCAGCGGTATTTATAGAAGATTCGGAATATAAATAATAAAAAAAAAAATATATATAAATCATATTCAACGCTGCCACTAGCATCAAAGCGTTCCATTAAGCATTGGAAGGACTATCTAGATGGTAGGCGTTGATCAGGATACTTCGCTTTGTAAAGTCTTACTGCCAAAGGACAATTTTTTTCCGCCTCTCTCAATATATAAATCATATCAATTAATTCATTTTTAAGAAAATCCATAATTGTTCTATTTTTGTCCGTCACTTACAACAAACTTAAACTTACTTATTTGACATGTCAAAGTTTGACAACACCTGCCTGATATGCATACAGTCAATTTTCCGTCATAGTAAAAAGTAATTTTTTTTTGGAAAAATTGAAATATTAGATAAACTATTAGGTTTAGGTATACGACATTATTAACAAAATATTTTTAGAATTCCATGGAGAATCTAAAAATGTTTCAAAAAATTGGGGGTTCTATTTAAAAAAACTAATATTTTACATGCCACGTCTTTATGAACCACCCTGTATATTCAAAAGTAATTTTAAATTATGCATCTTAATATTCTCTAAAACTCTTGTATTTAACTTTTTTTGTATTTCTCCAAACAAATGAGATAATAATCTTTACTCTATCGATGACTCACCCTGTACTTAAATGGAAAGGAAAAAGCCCAGATAGTAAGAGAGAGCATAAGGTAATGCTAGAAATCCACATTGGAATTAATGGTGAACACTTTAACATCAGCAAGACACTAAATAAAGTCCGGGAAAGGTTCAATTGGCTACGCAGTCGCCTGGATGTAGAAGATTGATGTCGACGTTGCACAGGTATATAGAAGATGTATGAGGCAGTATAATGCTATGGTATGGTATGAGCACCGTTTGAGAGAATCGCGGTGGATGTAGCATACCCTTTTTTAAAACAAATTCCGGAAATCGATGTTTTGGTTGCAATTAACTATTTTAGCAAATGGTCAGAAGTGTATGTAATACCAAACCAGAAAGCCGCCACTGTAAGAGAAGTTCGGATGGAGAACTTCTATAGATTCGAGGTAACGATAGATTTTCATTACGACTAGGGGCGCAATTTTGAGTCCGCAGTATTCAGAGCACTTTGTGATCGGCTGGGAATTAAGAAAACCAGAACTACTCCGCTACACCCGCGATGAGACGGAATGATTACCGTTTCAACTGGACACTCGCCAAATACTTAAGAACAGTCCTCGATACTAATCAGACTAATTGGAAAGACTTTAGTTTAGAAAATTGACTTAGAAACCAGTAGTAAACTTTGAAACATTGAAAATTGACTTGAGAGGCTTAACAACTGTCTTAAAAATTATTAACAACTTTAGTTTTGAAAATTGACTTGTAGACAGAAAACTAATTTCTCAAAAATTTTTGACTACAAATTCATACATTTAAACCTTGAAAATTGGCTTAGACACATAAAAGTGACTCTGAACCAATGAAAAGTGACATCAGATGCTTAAAATTTGCATTTAAAGGAAGTTTATAAAATTAAAAAAAAAACATTCTTTTAGTTTTGAAAATAGTCTTAAATAGAGAATATTGACATATGATTCATGAAAATTGACTTTAAGACTAGCTTTTCAATTCTTTTTTTTATATTCTTTCTATTTTTTTACAACTCTGGATTTTTAGTACTTTAAAACTGCTTTCAGCTTGGAAAATCAAGTTTGAAGGCTATCTTCACTAAGTTTTTGACATAGCTGATTTAAAAAAACAAATTTTACATTTTCCATAAGCTTAAAAATGCCATTTTAAACTTTGTCACTATAAAATTGGCTTCTAGACACCACAGTGTTAAAAATTCGAGCATTTCTTAAAAATCTAGACATCAGACTATTTTTATATTTGTTCACGAGTTGTCAGTTCAAGTCAGCGTCAGTTTGTTTGTGCACAAACAAAATACGGTGCGTTATTTTTAACGCGCAACATAGGATTCTACGTGTTAAATTTTTTATTTTAAGCCTATGTTAGACCATGTTATTTTGCTACTACAGATGTAAAACTTGACGGATCTGTCTTTAATACCTTGAATCTTAAGTAAGTTTGCCTACTCCCTATATACATAATAGGTACTTGTTTTTTATACTGGCAGAGCAAGTAGCAGGTAGAGTGACATATTTTGACTGCATCATGGCCCGACATCTTTTGAACGCTAAAAAGACATTTTACGATTGTTTGGGATCAAACAATCATCTGTTTGGCTTCAAACGAAGTTCACTTTGAACAATACAATTAAAAAAATACTTTTTTTTTACTAAACTTAAGCTATCTTTCTCAGCTAAGCTATCAGCTTCTTGATGTCAGTGATGATCTTCTGCAATTTGACCACCTTGTTTTGGTCACAAACATGGTCTAACGTGGGCTTAAAAATTATAAAAAAAAACGCACTGTATATGGTATAAAATAAAAAGAAAGCGTGGTGTTTTAGTGAGTAAAAATGGTAAAGTTTATTACCTGATTTTGCTACTCTGCCGACTTCGGTTTTTCTTTATATGTTTGCTATGATTATCAATACCATGATTATTACTTCCACTACTGCAATTCTCTCGACTCCAGCTTTTAATCGTCTGTGTTCCACCGCTTAGGATAATTCTATCACAACTATTTTCTTGTTTCGATTCAGTTTTGCTATTCATGTTATCATGTTCATGCTGAACAACCGTCCTATCCTCCCAGACCACCTGGTCTGTTTTGATGCGTCCAAATACTGGAACTTAAAACAATAACGATTTTATGAACAATAATATTAAAATATACAATTATTTATAATCTACCTCGGTAAACATGGACTTTTAAGTAGATTTGTTCATAGTCCTCGATAGAACGTTTTTGATGAGTATCAGATTCCGTACAAAAACTATTAGTATTTGTACAATTGACTGTTCCTTTCAAGGCAGTGAGCTGAGATTTTTGTATCTTCGATATAAAATTTCGTTGTATGTTGCCATCAAAATGTGACCTAGAACAGTTGTAACAATTTTTTAATACAAATATTGAAACCAAAATTTGAAATTTAAATAAAAGTTAGTCGTTTTACTGTAACACATTAGTTTCCACATACAGTGTGTGCATTGACGAGCATTTTTTGAGAAAAAAATTAAATATACAGGGTGTTCAAAAACTGAGATATGCCGTTCGAGTTGACATTTTCAAATGATAACCCCCATTTTTTATTGAACTTATGGATTCTACGTAAGTTTTGGCTATTTTTCATGTAGCATATCCTATGTCGATATTCAGCTTTCGTTTTCGAGAAAATAACAGTTAAAAAATATAACAGATTTTATTGAAAATATTAAACACTATTTTATTATTAAACAAAAACAATAATTATTTAGTTAGGTAAATGTTCAAATTGAAACCCTTATTATGGCACTATCCCAAACGATCGATAAATTCATGCTGAACCCTATTTATGGTTTCTTGACTAATGTTAGCACACACTCTTCTAATTCTGATTTTTAAGTCGTCAATGATTCAGGTTTAGTATAATAAACAAAAAAAAAGAAAGTTTGAATTGTTAGACAAATTTAAGGAATTTATCAGTATGGTAGAGTCTCAATTTAGTTTAAAAGTTTTAAAACTGCGTTGAGATAATGGAGGGAAATATATTCCTCATGATTTTAAAGCTTTATTCTCCAAAAAAAAGGGATTACTTTGGATTATACAACATCATATAGTCCTCAGCAAAATGGTAAGGCAGAATCATAGCTTAGTTGAAAGGAGCAGGGCAATAATGATTGAATATAGAATACCAAAAAGTTTTTGGGGTGAGGCAATTCGAACAGTAAATTATTTAATGAATAGAGGAACTCAGGAAGTGTATCATGGTATTGATACACTATGTATATTCATTAGGATATACCAGGTGTCCAAGAGCACCCTGGACATAGGAGATTAACATGGGAAAACGGTTTTGATTTTTTTGCGCCTGTACGATTGATTTGATTGAAAAATCGTCGAAAGTTGTAGTACCTATCACGGACACAAAAGTGAACACAAGTTATGAAAGTTACAATAATGAAGCAATGGAAAATAATCAAAATATTTCCGCTTCGAGCTTGATTTTGAATAATGATGAAGTTAAAAATGGAGTTTCATGCTTACATGATAGCCGTAGAAGTATAAGAAATTACCCTCAAAGTTTGAGGATTTTGAACTATATGTATATGGCATTTGATGCATGTAGTTATCTTGAAAATGTGCTGAAAACATTTGATGAAGTAGGTATAGAGTATAGGTTACATAAATAAAAATGGATAAATGCTATAAAGGGAGAAATAAGTTCAATAGAGAATGATACATGGGAAAAAGTGAAAAAGCCAAGTGGTGTAAAAGTTTTAGATTCAAAGTGGGTTTTTGCTTAAAAGAAAATAAACAGGACAGATTTAAAGCTATGTTAGTAGTAAGGGGCTTTGAGCAGGAAAAAGATAAGCATTACCCAGAAATATATTCTCCTGTTACAAAAATGAACACTATTATTAGATCATTGTTGAATATTGGAAATTAGTTTGGTTATCATTTTCAACAATTAGATGTCAAAACTGCTTTTCTAAATAGGGTCTTAGAAAAAATTTCTATATATATATATTTTAAAATTTGTATTTTGAACAAAATAAATAGAGATCCAATAAGCTTTTGGAAAAAATAAATAAATGTTTGTTGGACACAGGTTTTAGATCAGAGAATGACTTTTGTTTGTACATTTTAAATCAAAATATATGAGTTTTGTATTTATTAATATATGTTGGTGATATTATTTTCTGCGGTTCAAATTTAAATAAAATAAAATGTAAGAAACAGAAATTCATGACTAAATTCAAAATTAAAGATAAGAGATAACTGAAATATTTCTTGGGTCTTGAAATTTCTTACATTAGAGATGAAGGTATATTAAGAATTGGCCAGACTAACTACACAAAAAGTATTTTGGAAAATTTTTATATAACAAATGGTGAAACTTCTGATATATGTTTAGATCCTAAACTAAAAATGTTGTACTAATCCCCAGAATTTGACTAAAAAACCTGTCAAGGTTTGGTAGGCGGTTTGATGTATTTAATGTTAGGGAGTCGACCAGACATTGGTTTCGCTGTCAATTTTTTTAGTCGCTATCAGGACAAAGTTAATGTAGAAGTATGGGTGCATTTACGAGTGTTACAATACCTAAAAGCTGCTGTGAATTTAGGTTTAGAATATTATAGATCTGATAAGGTTGATTTTTGTTGTTTTGTAGACGCAGATTGGGATGGTGACACGCATGATAGAAAAAAATCGTTAGTGGACACCTGATTAAAATATTTGGTAATGTAGTAAGTTGGACAAATAAAAAAGAATCATGCGCATCATTGCCCACAACTGAGGCAGAACTTGTAGCTTTATGTTCATCAGTTCAAGAAGGTTTGTGGATGAAAAAATTTATATTTAGATTTCAATGTTAGTTTTGATAGGTACTTTAATATTTTATGAAAACAACCAAGGTTGTATAGCTTTAATTCAGAATCCGAATAACCGTAGGGTGTAGCATTTAGATTTAAAATTGAATTTGGTTCCTGAGTGTGTGGAAAATAATATTATCAATTTAGTGTATGTTGAAACTGCGCTTTAGTTAGCTGATAATGCTGATATATTAACAAAAGGTTTATCAAAACACCAATTGAAAGTTCTTCGATATTGTTTAAAAGATACCTGCGTGGGGGGGGGTGTTGACGTAGGCTAAAATCGTGTTTAGTCATATCGACCAACAGAGCATGGCTCTATTGTCTTTGGTTAGAGGTTAATTTATGTATTGATACATTTTCATTACGACTATTCAGAGCACTTTGTGATTGGCTGGGAATTAAGAAAACCAGAACTACTCCGCTACACCCGCGATCAGACGGAATGATTAAACGTTTCAACTGGACACTCGCCAAATACTTAAGAACAGTCCTCAATACTAATCAGACTAATTGGAAAGACTTTAGTTTAGAAAATTGACTTAGAAACCTGTAGTAAACTTTGAAACATTGAAAATTGACTTGAGAGGCTTAAAAACTGTCTTAAAAATTATTAACAACTTTAGTTTTGAAAATTGACTTGTGGACAGAAAACTATTTCTTAAAAATTTTTGACCACAAATTCATACATTTAAACCTTGAAAATTGGCTTAGACACATAAAAGTGACTCTCAACCAATGAAAAGTGACATCAGAAGCTTAAAATTTGCATTTAAAGGAAGTTTATAAAATTAAAAAAAAAATCATTCTTTTAGTTTTGAAAATAGTCTTAAATAGAGAATATTGACATATGATTCATGAAAATTGACTTTAAGACTAGCTTTTCAATTCTTTTTTTTATATTCTTTCTATTTTTTTACAACTCTGGATTTTTAGTGTTTTAAAACTGCTTTCAGCTTGGAAAATCAAGTTTGAAAGCTATCTTCACTAAGTTTTTGACATAGCTGATTTAAAAAAACAAATTTTACATTTTCCATAAGCTTAAAAATGCCATTTAAAACTTTGTCACTATAAAATTGGCTTCTAGACACCACAGTGTTAAAAATTCGAGCATTTCTTAAAAATCTAGACATCAGACTATTTTTATACAGTTTTGGACTTATCAGGCCTGAAAGCCCGTTTGTACACTGTTCATAATCTTGAAAATGTCATTTCAAGCTTCTTCACTATTGATGAAGAATCGAAAAATCGAGTTTAAGACTATTTAAAATACTAAAAGTAAAGTTTCAGACTTTCAGACAAAAAAATTGGCTCAAAATGCTACGATATTAGCAATAAAAACTAATTTTAGGAAATGAATTAGTCCAAAAATTGAATTTGGACTGTTTCCACTGGGAAATTGAAATCTAGACCTGTTTTAATCCAGAAAATTGAGAAAAAAAAGTCAACTTTTATACTACAGGGGTGGGCATAAGTCACCTGGCAGCCTTGAAAACAGTTCATGCGTCAGACCCACCACTCTCGCTCGGATTTCAGGTGAATTTTTGCAAATTTTCGAGCGAGAGTGGTGGGTCTGACGCATGAACTGTTTTCAAGGCTGCCAGGTGACTTATGCACACCCCTGTATTTTTAGTAGTAAAAATTGATTTCCGGACTGTTTTTAGTACTTGAAATTCAGTTTTAAACACTTGACAATGGATTGCAGTCTGGAAAAACAAATTATAAGATTATTCTTAGTAGTAAATAACAAGTTTTTAGACTATTCAGTACAAATTTGGAAGTCTTGAATGTTCAGTTTTACACTACCTATAATGTAAAAAATTAACGCCAGTAAAAATGAGTCCAAAAATCCTGTTTTTTGACTATTTTTTTCAGTGTCAAAAATTGACTCGTTAACCTCTCAGATGAAGGAATTTAAATCTTTTTGAACCATTTTAAAGTAAAATTTACGATAGCTTAGGTAGACATTTTTGTAATTTCTAAATAATATCCAGTAAGCGTAGAAATTAGAGCGGGAAAATAAAGACCATCCCCCTATATCGATGCCAAAAAACCATTTTGACGAATGTTAATTACATCTCATAACAAACATTTATTTCATAAGTACTTGTTCCAAATTTGATCAAAATTGCCAATGGATCGAATGATCTGACAGTTAAGCAAAATACGATTTTTAAACTGAAATTTGGAAAACTCTTTCTTCCTTAGGAAGCGTTCTTTAGGAAAATGACATAATGCATGTAAAGTTATTTTATGATAAGTTATCGAATGTTGAATTACTGACACTTACAACTGGACCTCCCTGTATAAACAGCCGGGCTAGGCCCGGTAGTAAATTGTTGTCGAGATTGTTCACGAGTTGTCAGTTCAAGTCAGCGTCAGTTTGTTTGTGCACAAACAAAATACGGTGCGTTATTTTTAACGCGCAACATAGGATTCTACGTGTTAAATTTTTACCTTTAAGCCTATGTTAGACCATGTTATTTTGCTACTACAGATGTAAAACTTAACGGGTCTGTCTTTAATACCTTGAATCTTAAGTACGTTTGCCTACTCCCTGTATGCATAATAGGTACTTGTTTTTTATACTGGCAGAGCAAGTAGCAGGTAGAGTAGACTGCATCATGGCCCGACACCTTTTGAACGCTAAAAAGACATTTTACGATTGTTTGGGATCAAACAATCATCTGTTTGGCTTCAAACGTAGTTCACTTTGAACAATACAATTAAAAAAATACTTTTTTTTACTAAACTTAAGCTATCTTTCTCAGCTAAGCTATCAGTGATGATCTTCTGCAATTTGACCTTGTTTTGGTCACAAACATGGTATAACGTGGGCTTAAAAATTAAAAACAAACGAACATGGTATTAAATAAAAAGAAAGCGTGGTGTTTTAGTGAGTAAAAATGGTAGAATTTATTACCTGATTTTGCTACTCTGCCGACTTCGGTTTTTCTTTATATGTTTGCTATGATTATCAATACCATGATTATTACTTCCACTACTGCTATTCTCTCGACTCCAGCTTTTAATCGTCTGTGTTCCACCGCTTAGGATAATTCTATCACAGCTATTTTCTTGTTTCGATTCAGTTTTGCTATTCATGTTATCATGTTCATGCTGAACAACCGTCCTATCCTCCCAGACCACCTGGTCTGTTTTGATGCGTCCAAATACTGGAACTTAAAACCATAACGATTTTATGAACAATAATATCAAAATATACAATTATTTATAACCTACCTCGGTAAACATGGACTTTTAAGTAGATTTGTTCATAGTCCTCGATAGAACGTTTTTGATGAGTATCAGATTCCGTACAAAAACCATTAGTATTTGTACAATTGACTGTTCCTTTCAAGGCAGTGAGCTGAGATTTTTGTATCTTTGATATAAAATTTCGTTGTATGTTGCCATCAAAATGTGACCTAGAACAGTTTAACAATTTTTTAATACAAATATTGAAACCAAAATTTGAAATTTCAATAAAAGTTAGTCGTTTTACGGTCACACATTAGTTTCCACATACAGTGTGTGCATTGACGAGCATTTTTTGAGAAAAAAATTAAATATACAGGGTGTCCAAAAACTGAGATATGACCTTCGAAATGACATTTTCAAATAATAACCCCCATTTTTTATTGCACTTATGGATTCTACGTAAGTTTTGGGTATTTTTCATGTAGCATATCCTATGTCGATATTCAGCTTTCGTTTTCGAGAAAATAACAGTTAAAAAATATAACAGATTTTATTGAAAATATTAAACACTATTTTATTATTAAACAAAAACAATAATTATTTAGTTAGGTAAATGTTCAAATTGAAACCCTTATTATGGCACTATCCCAAAGGATCGATAAATTCATGCTGAACCCTATTTATGGTTTCTTGACTAATGTTAGCACACACTCTTCTAATTCTGATTTTTAAGTCGTCAATGATTCAGGTTTAGTATAATAAACAAAATTTTTGAGATGGCCCCACAAAAAAGTCCAGGGGATTGAGATCAGGAAATCTTGGAGGCCATTCAATTGATCCACGCCTTTCAATCCATCTGTTGGGAAATGCTACTTCGTTAAGATATTGTCTAACTTGAATTGCATAATGTGGGGATGCACCATCCTGCTGTAATAAGGTAACAAGGGATATCATAGTCGCGGGCAACTCGACGAATGCTAATATGTTGATTTTCTTTCACAGATAATAAAATATTTAGTTTTTCATCTTTGTTTAGCGCAGGATGTCTATTTTTTTACTTATTTTCTATGTACAGAACCCGTATCTCAAAACTTCCTTTCAATTTTACTAACTACTAACTGGTTTATTGGCTTTTCTGGATATTGGTTATTAAATAAAACACACACCTCATGTTGAATTCGCACTCTATCGCCATAGCCAATCATCATCAGAATTTTAAGTCTTTGTGTTGTTGATAAACGCATTGTAATATTATTATTTGTTTGAAATAATGTCTTGCATAAAGCAAACAGACAAATTAGGAACTTCAAAATGAGTGAGAATGCCATTGCTCTAAAAATAAATAAACATGAAACTATAGTATAACTATAGTAGTGTAAAACTATTTACACTACTGGATTATACGCGAAAAGTTGCTGTAGAAATGTATTTTTGAAAATAAAAAATAATACACCTGGAAGTTTTTAAGAAAAGTTGTTACAGGTTGATTTTTACCTTGTTGAGATCTGGCTAATGAAAGACACTTTATTTCACAATTTCCATCTTACAAGTTGTCACTTTCGTAATTTTTAATTCAATTGGCTATTGGGTTAATTTAATGTTTATTATTTTATCACTAATTTTATTATTAATTATATATTATCTAATATCCAACCTTTTAACTCTTCAACTTTACCTTCTTAACTGTATTTTACTTACGATTTTGTAATAATAGTCAGTTCGATACACATACACCAGCTTCATGTCAGTTTAGGCCTACATGCTTGCCTGGTTGCCACCCTTAGCTTCTTCAGAGCCACACAACAAGGTTCACTACCATCGGACCTACATCACCAGACATATAAGCTTTAAAGGGTAGTTCAGTGAAAAACGTATGCTGCGTGCAAATTTTTAATAATCCTTAGTGAACCGGTTTCGGCCCTTTAGGCTATCATCAGTACTCTAATCTGCCGGAAGAGAAACAAAGGACAGCTCAAAGAGGTATGAATGCTGTTAAAGGTTGGAGAGAAGAAATAAAATGTCAATGTTACTCATTCGTCAGATTGAGGCCGACCCACCGGAGATCACCACGCAACCAGCCACCAGTTACATGTCTAGGGCCAAAGGACAAGACTCAATACGTCCACAACACTCCAAACACAACAGCTTGACTCAATCCATGATTGCACATTACAGAAACGTCACAAAATGTTTGTTAAAATTAGATTAAAATGTTAAAACTATTAAAAATGTTTGTTAATAAAATGGGTTAAAACGGTTTTCGGAATAAATTAGAAATGTTTTCCATTAAAAACTAAATGATAAAACGTTAAAAGTCAAAATTAAAATTAAAAATTCGGACGTCTTTTATTTTAAAAATTTAAAGCCGTCCCTTAGGTCGTTAGAGGTCGTAATGAGCCCACGAAGATCGAAATTGGCTTTGGACGGAGATAATAGACAACCCAGAGACATCTACCATCAATTTGGCCGAAAAAATAAATTAATCTCCTGTGTAGGGGGACGTAGCTACGGTTTAGATTTACTTGTGTGTTAACACACTGCGAGTTGAGAGCCATTTCCTTCGTGATCTCCACATCCTCCATAAAGTTCAGCCTGTTGAAGTTGCGAGTTGACAAGCTGTGCAGGATTTTCGCATTTGTTCCGATGTCGAACCTGTGGCCAGTCTCAATCAAGTGCCCACCAAAAGCAGAATTGCTGGTCCTGCTGATATGCTCTCCGACTCTAGTTTGCAACGCTCTGATCGTGCGCCCGATGTAAGTGACGTCACAATCATTGCATTTCAGTTTGTATATACCACTTTTGGGCACATGGGTAAGTTTATCTTTTGAGTTGACGAGAAAAGACTTCAGGGACAAATTATTCTTGTGCACGATCCTGGCTTCAGGAACATTTTGCCTGACTCTTCTGGAGAAGGAGCGAGTCAAGCTGGCGGACACAAAGGGGATGACAAAAACGGGGCTGTCTGGACTCTGCAGAACACGCGGGTATGACAGGTTGGGTATTTCAGCGCTGCGAAACCTGTCAATAAGCCTGTCAATACAAACCGGGTCGTAGCCGTTGTTCAGGGCTATTTGCTTGATAGTGTTGAGTTCAAGCTTGTAGTAGTCTTCTGACAGTGGTGTACGAAGCAACCTGTGTACGTAACACCTGAAGGCCGCCATCTTGTGCTGAGAATGGTGATTAAAATCCCCACGAATCGCATGGTCCGTTTGTGTTGGTATCCTAAATATCGCGAATTCCAATTTGTTATTGTTAATAAATATAGTCAAGTCCAGAAAGTTGAGCTTTTTGTTCAATTCGGTTTCCAAAGTGAACTTGATTTTAGGATGTATGTGATTAATTTTTTCCAGCAAAAATTCAGCTCCCTTTGTGTCCGTGTCCAGGATGCAGAAGCAATCGTCCACGTAGCGTGTCCAAAAAGAATCTCCTTATTGCTGTCAGTCAGAATGAAGTTGTCAAAAATTTCAGCCAGAAATGGGGACAAGCAGCTCCCCATCGCGAAGCCGTCCTCCTGTTCGTAAAATTGACCGTTAAACTAAAAAAAGTTTTGTTTTAAGCAAATCCGGAGGAGAGAAATAATGTCCACGATCTTCGAGTGGTCGGTCAGTCATCCTGGACTCGAGCATACACCTGACAAACAGAACCGACTCATCCACCGGGATAGAGGTAAAGAGGTTGGTGACGTCAAAAGACACCATGGTGTTGTTATTCGACATCGTGAACCAAAGAACGCAAAAGAGGACCAGTTTTTGTCCAAAGACCTTCAAGGGAAGGGACAATCCAGAGGTAGATTTCAAGGTTTTCAAGTTCTTCAGCTCAATGTAGGGATAATTCATATAATAATTGGAGTCCACCACAATTTCATAATAGTCATGGTAGTAGTTTAACTCAAAATAAAGAGACTCTTAAAGTGAAATTGAGTGTGACAATACTGTTTGTTTTCTTGGAGTAGTGGCACATAAAGGCTATAGATTGTATTTTGTATTGATTCTAGTTCCACTGACCATATGGTCAATACAAAATCACATTTTTGTGATTTGGTTTACTTGGAAGAACCTATAAAGATAACTGTTGCTAAGAATGATGGTTGTTAATAAAAGTAGTAAGTAAAGTTAAAAGCAGAAAGATAAATTGTACTATAAAAAATGTATTTTTTGTTCCTGATTTGAGAAAAAAATACTGATGGTTAAAAGATTAGAAAGTAATGATATTAAGGTTATTTTTAAAATTGTACATGTAAAAATTATATACAAAAGGGTGATCTAATAGCAAAAAGGTTTAGCAAAAAGAAGAAATTTATATAAAATTACTTTTATAAAATATTGGTTCAGAATATCTTAATATTGAGAGTAAAAACAATGATTTAACAAAGAAGTAAAGTTTACAAAAAAGTAAAACAAAGTGCCATAAAAAATATGGTTCAGTGGTTACATAAAGATATAAAAATACAAGAAGTTGATTTTTGCAAATCTTGTATCAGTGGCAAAATGTTTAGATATCCTTTTGGAACTAGAACAAAAAGCAGCAGGGTACTAGAGATTATATAATCGAATGTTTGTGGCCCTATTTCTCCTTTGACTTTTGAGGGGGAAAATATTTTGTAAGCTTTATTGATGATTTTTGAAAAAAGAAAGTTTGAAGTGTTAGACAAATTTAAGGAATTTATCAGTATGGTACGAGTCTCAATTTAGTTTAAAAGTTTTAAAACTGCGTTGTGATAATAGGGGGAAATATATTCCTCATGATTTTAAAGCTTTATTCTGCAAAAAAAAAGGAATTACTTTGGATTATACAACATCATATAGTCCTCAGCAAAATGGTAAGGCAGAATCATAGCTTAGTTGAAAGGAGCAGGGCAATAATGATTGAATATAGAATACCAAAAAGTTTTTGGGGTGAGGCAATTCGAACAGTAAATTATTTAATGAATAGAGGGACTCATGGTAGGGTATTCATTAGGATATAGATTGTGATCTATAGATAAGAAGAAAATAATAATGGCTAGGGATGTAGTATTTAAAGAAGATGAGTTTGGTTTAAAAATAATATTATAAAAGTGAACACAAGTTATGAAAGTTACAATAATGAAGCAATGGAAAATAATCAAAATATTTCCGCTTCGAGCTTGATTTTGAATAATGATGAAGTTAAAAATGGAGTTTCATGCTTACATGATAGCCGTAGAAGTATAAGAAATTACCCTCAAAGTTTGAGGATTTTGAACTATATTTATATGGCATTTGATGCATGTAGTTATCTTGAAAATGTGTTGAAAACATTTGATGAAGTAGGTATAGAGTATAGGTTACATAAATAAAAATGCATAAATGCTATAAAGGGAGAAATAAGTTCAATAGAGAATGATACATGGGAAAAAGTGAAAATGCCAAGTGGTGTAAAGGTTTTAGATACAAAGTGGGTATTTGCTTAAAAGAAAATAAACAGGACAGATTTAAAGCTATGTTAGTAGTAAGGGGCTTTGAGCAGGAAAAAGATAAGCATTACCCAGAAATATACTCCTGTTACAAAAATGAACACAATTATTAGATTATTGTTGAATATTGGAAATCAGTTTGGTTATCATTTTCAACAATTAGATGTCAAAACTGCTTTCCTAAATAGGGTCTTAGAAAAAATATCTATATATATATTTTAAAATTTGTATTTTGAACAAAATAAATAGAGACCCAATAAGTTTTTGGAAAAAAATAAATAAATGCTTGTTGGACACAGGTTTTAGATCAGAGAATGACTTTTGTTTGTACATTATAAATCAAAATATATGAGTTTTGTATTTATTAATATATGTTGGTGATATTATTTTCTGCGGTTCAAATTTAAATAAAATAAAATGTAAGAAACAGAAATTCATGACTAAATTCAAAATTAAAGATAAGAGATAACTGAAATATTTCTTGGGTCTTGAAATTTCTTACATTAGAGATGAAGGTATATTAAGAATTGGCCAGACTAACTACACAAAAAGTATTTTGGAAAAATTTTATATAACAAATGGTAAAACTTCTGATATATGTTTAGATCATAAACTAAAAATTTTGTACTAATCCCTAGAATTTGACTAAAAAACCTGTCAAGGTTTGGTAGGCGGTTTGATGTATTTAATGTTAGGGAGTCGACCAGACATTTGTTTCGCTGTCAATTTTTTTAGTCGCTATCAGGACAAAGTTAAAGTAGAAGTATGGGTGCATTTACAAGTGTTACAATACCTAAAAGCTGCTGTGACATTAGGTTTAGAATATTATAGATCTGATAAGGTTGATTTTTGTTGTTTTGTAGACGCAGATTGGGGTGATGACACGCATGATAGAAAAAAATCGTTAGTGGACACCTGATTAAAATATTTGGTAATGTGGTAAGTTGGACAAATAAAAAAGAATCATGCGCATCATTGTCCACAACTGAGGCAGAATTTGTAGCTTTATGTTCATCAGTTCAAGAAGGTTTGTGGATGAAAAAAATATTTTTAGATTTCAATGTTAGTTTTGATAGGTACTTTAATATTTTATGAAAACAACCAAGGTTTAATTCAGAATCCGAATAACCGTAGGGTGCAGCATTTAGATTTAAAATTGAATTTGGTTCCTGAGTGTGTGGAAAATAATATTATCAATTTAGTGTATGTTGAAACTGCGCTTTAGTTAGCTGATATATTAACAAAAGGTTTATCAAAACACCAATTGAAAGTTCTTCGATATTGTTTAAAAGATACCAGCGAGGGGGGGGGGGGTGTTGACGTAGGCTAAAATCGTGTTTAGTCATATCGACCAACAGAGCGCACTCTATTCTCTTTGGTTAGAGGTTAAGATATGTATTTTGATAAGTTAGAATAAAATGTGGCTATAATTAAGAATGTACATGTGTATAAAGCTTTCCGTTTAATTAAACTTTGTTAAATGTCACTAATGCTATTTGTATTATTCCTTCTACATAATCAACAACACAAACAACATAAACTTAAAAAAAATTATCCATAAGGTTAACGATTTTGACTAAACTTCCAATTCATTAGCATTACACTTATGTGAGTGTAATATAAAAAGAACAAAAATATAGATACTTTTCTAGACTATGAGAACAGAGCATCCAAAACTTTGAGAGCCTTGATACCAAACAGTTACTATATTTGCAATTTCTCCACCTTCTCCTACTAAATATATGGTCAGAGTAGTCAGAGATAAACTTTTCAAAATACTGATACATAGGTATTGAAAATCAGTGTTTGCGAAGATATTATCAATGCAGCTGGCACAACAACTAAATACTTATTCAAGTACTTCAAACAAATTGTGCTATTTTAAAATGTAATGTGTTGTCCACACATGCAACACTTTCAACAAAACAGTAATGATATAACTTATTTGACAAGAAATGTCACTGTTATATCGTAAGAAAAACGACTCACATCTTATTGTATAATATTTATACAGTGCGTTTTTTTTAACGCGCAACATAGGGTTTTACGTGTTAAATTTTTAAGCCCCTGTTAGACCATGTTATTTTGGAACTACAGGTCTAAAACTTGACGGGTGTGTCTTTAGTACCCTGAAGCTTAAGTAAGTTAACCAATTTGGTCTAAAAAGTAATTAAAAACTGGCAAAAAATCATTTTTTTCGAAAAGATTTTATCGTTTCATACTCCCTGTATGCATTGTTGTTTTTTGTTGTTTTTGATACTGGCAGGCCAGGTAGCAGGTAGAGTGACATATTTTGACTGCATCATGACCCGACATATTTTGAACTCAAAAGGGCATTTTATGATTGATTAGGATACTGTTTGGCTTCAAACCGAGGTCATTTTGAACAATTAACTTATAAAAATACTTCTTTTATTCTTAACTTTCTTGATACAAAGTTAATGATCAACTTGTTTTACCTTCTACGCCAAATTTTACCTGCTACATGCCGTGCCAGTATCAAAAACAACAAGCACCTATCATACATACAGGGAGTATGGAAAGATAAAATCTTTTCGAAAAAAGATGATTTTTTGCAAGTTTTTAATCACTTTTTAGGCCGAATTGGTAAACGTACTTAAGCTACAGGGTACGAAACAGCCACCCGTCAAGTTTTATACTTGTAGTTCCAAAACAACATGGTCTAACATGGGCTTAAAAATTTAACACGTGAAATCCTGTGTTGCGCGTTAAAAAAAACGCACTGTACATATTACTTTTCATAGCATATTTTAGCATTTAAATTAAACAAAAATATATTTTATTATTATTTTTATATACATATATTTATTTTATTATTAATTTTATTAATACTTGTTTTTTGTGATTTTTAACATTACTTAGTATATCAAAATTTTATCATTGCCCCTTCTGACAAAAACAAAGTTTTTTGCCATTGCTTTTGTCAGAAGCTTATAGCTGCTTTATTGAGACATTTCTAGAACATTTGGAATACTCTGTATATGAGAAATTGCTGTTAGTTTGTTAGCTGATTTATACTTTTTTGTGCATACAGGGTGCCAATTATTGGAAAATATACAAGAAAGTGTAAATTGGGGCAAAATTGAGCAATTTAAAGTCGAATAAAATGCCACTTTCAATATTAAAAAAATGTTAGTACTTTCGGAGATATCTAAAAAAAAAACGAAATATTGGAAATTAGTTTTTAGTTTTTACTTATTTATTTGATAAGATAACTGCACACAAAAGACCTTTTACCATTGCCACTTTTCCTTCTCTACAATCTAACAATATCAAATTTCAGATCCAATTATGTTTTAATAAAGGGTCTCTTAAAAAACAACATCTCAACAATTCTCTATTTAGTAACTTGACCCTTCTTCATGTGACATCATTGATTTTTTCAAACCAATGAGCATGTGATACAAACCATTCACTCTGACTTTCTAATCAATTGTTGATAGATGTTTCTTTATCGCACTTTTTTGGGTTTTTCCTGATTTATTTGATAAGGTATCTAAAAATAAATGAAATTTAACAGTGCGACGTTTCTTCCTTTACGACATCGCATTATCATAAATGACAAAAGTCCCTGTTTTTGACATCCATCATCAGTTTTTAGGTTTTTGTTATGGAGACGCCATATTAGATAGAATTGTATTTATTGAAAATATTTTTTGTTAAAGTTAAGCTAAAATAACATAATTTGTATCTTCACAATTGTATCAATATTTTCACAACAATCTTTTTATTTTAATCAATATTTTATAAGGTTTTTAAAAAATAGATTAACACTTGTTTTTGACATTTTGTTTGACTGCTCATTGTATTTATTTTGGTATTTACTATTTATCATATAATGCATATACTTGAATATTAACTTTATTTATAACTAAAAATAATATCAAGAAAATTGAGATATAAACTATTTTATGTTTATGTTGTTTTATTACTATAACTGCACTATGGTTTAAAATAATAGACAGTCTCGATGTTATTAATTAATGTTGTTAGGTGATACCACAACTGTCTTCTGTAAAAGCAAAGTTGACTTTGATTCAATTTTATGGTTGGAGTTTTACTTGATTTGAGTAAACATTGTGCCATGGAATGACTGTCTAGGTTTTTCTATTTTTTATTCTAACATTGTAAAAAATAGGTTAAATTTGGCTGTATGCTGCATTTCTAGTTATGGAGCCTTTTAGAGAAATAAGGACCAAACTTCAAAAAAAAACTGGCAGACTTATATCTTAGAACAGGTACTACATGATTTCCTAACCACAAATTCATCTTAACTTTGTAATGTATTCTGTAAATATTCAAGATAATTTGTTTGTTGAGCAAACTAGATTGAAACTCACTATCGAGTTTACTATTTTGTAACTCACAACTAAATCGTATTTTTTTTTTCAAAATGAAGTTTATGAACATATATGGTCATAAAATAGTTTTCTTCTCAGTTTTCGTAATATTACTTTTAGTTATAAATAAAGTTTGAAATCAAGATTGGGGGTGGGAAGACTGGGAAGTTGGTTTTTTTTTTCTTCTGCAGTATAAGGTAAGAAACTCTTTTATATACTTTTCTTAATTTAATTATCCTAACGTGTTAATTATTTTACAGTTTATTCGCCCCGTTTTAATGATTAAATAATATCAATCAATGGGGGGGGGTCTTGCTGTCTATCCCTGTATAGAAAGACAGCATTACTTTAATTTTATTAAGTAACATTTAAGCTCGCATTTGAGGCACCTATGTCCTTCGCCATTGATCACCTTTGTAGAATGTTAATTTTCTAGCTCCGGATGATGGACATGTCTATGTCCGGAACCAGTCGAGCGCGCCCCCTTTAATTAGTAGGTTATAATAAATTTATAGTGGCAAAGACTGTGTGCCATTCCGCACCCTGTATAAATAAAGTTGTTAAATATTCAAGAATATGCATTATATGATAAATAGTAAATACCATGAGCAGTCTCACAAAATGTCAAAAACAGGTGTTAATCTATTTTTTAAAAACCAAATCTTATAAAATTTTGATTAAAACATAAAGATTTGTTGTAAAAATATCTCGGATAATATTGACACAATTGTGAAGATACAAATTGAGTTATTATAGCTTAACTGTAACCAAAAATATTTTAAATAAATAAAATTCTATCTAATATGGCATCCCCAAAACAAAAACCTTAAAACTGATGATGGTTGTCAAAAAGAGGGACTTTTTATGTCATTTATGATAATGCCATGTTGCAAAGGAAAAAAAGTGGCACCAAAAAGACGGGAAGAAAGACCCAAAAGCTTGGGATAAAATAACATCAATCAGAGCATTAATCAACAATTGATTAGGAAGGCAGAGTGAATTCCATGATGTCATTCAACAGGGTCACATGCTCATTGGTTAGAAAAAGTCAATGATGTCTCATGAAGAAGTGTCAAGTAATAATGGAGAATTGTTTTAATGTAATTTTTTCAAGAGACTCTTTATTAAAACATAATTGAATTTGAAATTTGATATTGTCACATTGTAGAGGAGGAAAAGTGGCAATGGTAATCTTATCAAAGAAATAAGTAAAAGTTAAAACCTAATTTCCAATATTTTGGTTTTTTTTTTGGGATATCTCCGAAAGTACTAAAAATTTTCTAATATTTAACATTTTATTCGACTTTAAATTGCTCAATTTTGCCCCAATTTAGACTTTCTTGTACCTATTTCTTGAAATAACCAAAATCCCCATGATGAGTCTCAAAGAATGGGCACCCTGTAAACACAAAAAAATAAAATCAGTTTACAAACTAACAGCAATTTCTCATATACTGAGTATTCCAAATGTTTTAGAAAGGTCTTAATAAAGCAGCTATAAGTTTCTGACAAAAGACCTTGTGTTTGCCATAAGCCATATAGCTGCAGTAAAAAAAATTTTATATAGGTACTATGTAAGGTTAAGAACCCCAAAAAAAAATATCTCCTGATAGTCATTGAAAATTTTTATAAAGTAGGGCTTTGAACACACCACATTTGGTTTTAATATAATTGTTACTAATATAACATTACCTTTTCTTAATACTTCAGGTGATTTTTCTTTTAAACCAAGGTTTAAACTTTATCAAAGAACAACCAGTTTTATTTTTGGCCAAGTCCCTGATAAAATCAAATTAGAATGTGGATTACACTCAGATTAGAAATTTGAAATGAAAATACATAGTATTAACAGAGTAGTCAACATTTCCTGTTAATAATTTATGATGATATAAGTTGCATTGTAAATTGAATAAAAAATGGTTGATTTAAAAGAAAGAAAACAAGTAACATTACTCTGAGCATTACTCATGATGATCAGTTAGGATGACAAATGACATTCACATCTCAAGCACAATATACCAGGTGTCCAAGAGCACCCTGGACATAGGAGATTAACATGGGAAAACGGTTTTGATTTTTTTGCGCCTGTAGGATTGATTTGATTGAAAAATCGTAATAATAAAAGTTGTAGTACCTATCACCGACTAGTTTTCTGTATTTTTTTCGGATCTCTAACTTGAGCCCTTTCGTCGTAAAACACGAACAAAAATGAGAAAATTTAAACTCTTGGCCTGCACTGTATAGGCAGTTGTCAGGCAACGGGTAAACAGGTCATTGTTGCTGGTATGGTTGGTCGACCACCGCTTATACAGTGCAGGTAAAAAGTTAAAATTTTCGCATTTTTGTTTGTGTTTTATGACGAAAGTGCTCAAGTTACAGATCTGAAAAAAATACAGAAAACTAGTCCGTGATAGGTACTACAACTTTCATTAATATGATTTTTCAATCAAATCAACCCTACAGGCGCAAAAAAATTAAAACCCTTTTCCCATGTTAATCGCCTATGTCCATGGTGCTCTTGGACACCTGGTATATTCAATAATACATTTCCTGATTAAAAATTTACTCCATTGTTGCAAAAATAGAATTTCCCATTATTTTCAACTAACATAAAAATAACATTAACCTAGTCTAGTGGTCCTGTGTTGGGATGACTAGGTTAATGCAACTGGTAATGTTATTTTCAACTTAGTTGAAAAGGCTAAAATCTCACCAGCAAAAAGAAATAACTAAAGTGTGCAATTTTTAATTTCAGTTTAGTAGAGGTTAGGCGAGGGGTTAGGGCAGTGATTTTGCTTGACTACTATATTCCTATTAACTTATCACCTTTTTGCAACATTCAACCAGATCCCAATCTAAACAAAAAACAAAATCTTTCCATTCACCTAGATATTGCAGTTTTACTATATATTAAAAAGTGCACATTGTGTTCTTTTTTAACATACCTAATAATAAAAGTATAAAATGATTATACAAAATTTATTTACCTTGATCTGAGGCTTCTTAAGGAACTATGGCCACTCATTTTGTTTATCCAGAAGTCCACAGGTACATATGTAGTAACAGGGATAGCAACAATCACTGGAGCTAAAACTGGAACACACTATTAGGTATATCGCACCAAACCACAATTAAACTTTTCCAAACAGGAATGTGGGCTAGTACAGTAAAGTTTTGATGTGACTAGTGTTATTATAGTTTACATATTTAAGTACATAAGCTTTGACAATAGACAGGAAACAGGTGTTCTAGTATAAGCAAAACTTTTTTAGCAATTTTTTTGTGCGGGTGTGAGTTTAGACTGCCTTTGTCCTTGTCTTGTCCCAGTGCATTGGTGTGAAGGCAGCAAGCATATCTAAATTGCGGGTCGAAAACGAGTCGGTCATCTTGAGATCGCGGTCGGGGGTCGGGGGGTCGGGAGAATGAATCTGTCTTCTCACTTTCTTTCTGTCAACTCTCTTGACGTCCGGGGTCTGTCTGCTGTCGTCTGCCGACGAGATCAGCGGTGTTGCCAATGTGACCAGCTGATCTGAGGTGGATGGCAATTCGCCACATTCATACACATTTACACAACAAAAAACTTATGGCGTGGTGCATATCTTAAAAATCTAGACATTCAGACTATTTTTATACAGTTTTGGACTTATCTGGACTGAAAGCCCGTTTGTACACTGTCCATAATCTTGAAAATGTCATTTCAAGCTTCTTCACTATTAAATTGATTTCCTCACTCATTGGTGCAAAAAATTGGATAATTTTTAAGAAATTCTGACTGTTTTTAGTGCTTTAAGACTGAAAAATCGAGTTTAAGACTATTTAAAATACTAAAAGTAAAGTTTCAGACTTTCAAACAAAAAAACTGGCTCAAAATGCTACGATATTAGCAATAAAAACTAATTTTAGGAAATGAATTAGTCCAAAAATTGAATTTGGACTGTTTCCACTGTGAAATTTAATTCTAGACTTGTTTTAATCCAGAAAATTGAGAAAAAAAAGTCAACTTTTATACTATTTTTAGTAGTAAAAATTGATTTCCGGACTGTTTTTAGTACTTGAAATTCAGTTTTAAATACTTATTGCAGATTGACAATGGATTGCAGTCTGGAAAAACAATTTATAAGATTATTCTTAGAAGTAAATAACAAGTTTTTAGACTATTCAGTACAAATTTGGAAGTCTTGAATGTTCAGTTTTACACTACCTATAATGTAAAAAATAAACGCCAGTAAAAATGAGTCCAAAAATCCTGTTTTTTGACTATTTTTTTCAGAGTCAAAAATTGACTTGTTAACCTCTCAGATAAAGGGATTTGAATCTTTTTGAACCATTTTAAAGTAAAATTTACGATAGCTTAGGTAGAAATTTTTGTAATTTCTAAATAATATCCAGTAAGCGTAGAAATTAGAGCGGGAAAATATAGACCATCCCCCTATATCGATGCCAAAAAACCATTTTGACGAATGTCAATTACATCTCATAACAAAAATTTATTTCATAAGTACTTGTTCCAAATTTGATCAAAATTGCCAATGGATCGAATGATCTGACAGTTAAGCAAAATACGATTTTTAAACTGAAATTTGGAGAATTCTTTCTTCCTTAGGAAGCGTTCTTTAGGAAAATGGCATAATGCATGTGAAGTTATTTTATGATAAGTTATCGAATGTTGAATTACTGACACTTACAACTGGACCTCCCTGTATAAACAGCCGGGCTAGGCCCGGTAGTAAATTGTTGTCGAGATTGTTCACGAGTTGTCAGTTCAAGTCAGCGTCAGTTTGTTTGTGCACAAACAAAATACGGTGCGTTATTTTTAACGCGCAACATAGGATTTTACGTGTTAAATTTTTAATTTTAAGTCTATGTTAGACCATGTTATTTTGCTACTACAGATGTAAAACTTGACGGATCTGTCTTTAATACCTTGAATCTTAAGTAAGTTTGCCTACTCCCTGTATGCATAATAGGTACTTGTTTTTTATACTGGCAGAGCAAGTAGCAGTTAGAGTGACATATTTTGACTGCATCATGGCCCGGCATCTTTTGAACGCTAAAAAGACATTTTACGATTGTTTGGGATCAAACAATCATCTGTTTGGCTTCAAACGAAGTTCACTTTGAACAATACAATTAAAAAAATACTTTTTTTTACTAAACTTAAGCTATCTTTCTCAGCTAAGCTATCAGCTTCTTGATATCAGTGATGATCTTCTGACCACCTTGTTTTGGTCACAAACATGGTCTAACGTAGGCATAAAAATTAAAAAAAAAACGCACTGTATATGGTATTAAATAAAAAGAAAGCGTGGTGTTTTAGTGAGTAAAAATGGTACAATTTATTACCTGATTTTGCTACTCTGCCGACTTCGGCTTTTCTTTATATGTTTGCTATGATTATCAATACCATGATTATTACTTCCACTACTGCTATTCTCTCGACTCCAGCTTTTAATCGTCTGTGTTCCACCGCTTAGGATACTTCTCACAACTATTTTCTTGTTTCGATTCAGTTTTGCTATTCATGTTATCATGTTCATGCTGAACAACCGTCCTATCCTCCCAGACCACCTGGTCTGTTTTGATGCGTCCAAATACTGGAACTTAAAACAATAACGATTTTATGAACAATAATATTAAAATATACAATTATTTATAACCTACCTCGGTAAACATGGACTTTTAAGTAGATTTGTTCATAGTCCTCGATAGAACGTTTTTGATGAGTATCAGATTCCGTACAAAAACTATTAGTATTTGTACAATTGACTGTTCCTTTCAAGGCAGTGAGCTGAGATTTTTGTATCTTCGATAAAAAATTTCGTTGTATGTTGCCATCAAAATGTGACCTAGAACAGTTGTAACAATTTTTTAATACAAATATTGAAACCAAAATTTGAAATTTAAATAAAAGTTAGTCGTTTTACGGTCACACATTAGTTTCCACATACAGTGTGTGCATTGACGAGCATTTTTTGAGAAAAAAAATTAAATATACAGGGTGTTCAAAAACTGAGATATGCCGTTCGAGTTGACATTTTCAAATGATAACCCCCATTTTTTATTGAACTTATGGATTCTACGTAAGTTTTGGCTATTTTTCATGTAGCATATCCTATGTCGATATTCAGCTTTCGTTTTCGAGAAAATAACAGTTAAAAAATATAACAGATTTTATTGAAAATATTAAACACTATTTTATTATTAAACAAAAACAATAATTATTTAGTTAGGTAAATGTTCAAATTGAAACCCTTATTATGGCACTATCCCAAACGATCGATAAATTCATGCTGAACCCTATTTATGGTTTCTTGACTAATGTTAGCACACACTCTTCTAATTCTGATTTTTAAGTCGTCAATGATTCAGGTTTAGTATAATAAACAAAAAAAAAGAAAGTTTGAATTGTTAGACAAATTTAAGGAATTTATCAGTATGGTAGAGTCTCAATTTAGTTGAAAAGTTTTAAAACTGCGTTGAGATAATGGAGGGAAATATATTCCTCATGATTTTAAAGCTTTATTCTCCAAAAAAAAGGGATTACTTTGGATTATACAACATCATATAGTCCTCAGCAAAATGGTAAGGCAGAATCATAGCTTAGTTGAAAGGAGCAGGGCAATAATGATTGAATATAGAATACCAAAAAGTTTTTGGGGTGAGGCAATTCGAACAGTAAATTATTTAATGAATAGAGGAACTCAGGAAGTGGTATCATGGTATTGATACACTATGTATATTCATTAGGATATACCAGGTGTCCAAGAGCACCCTGGACATAGGAGATTAACATGGGAAAACGGTTTTGATTTTTTTGCGCCTGTACGATTGATTTGATTGAAAAATCGTCGAAAGTTGTAGTACCTATCACGGACACAAAAGTGAACACAAGTTATGAAAGTTACAATAATGAAGCAATGGAAAATAATCAAAATATTTCCGCTTCGAGCTTGATTTTGAATAATGATGAAGTTAAAAATGGAGTTTCATGCTTACATGATAGCCGTAGAAGTATAAGAAATTACCCTCAAAGTTTGAGGATTTTGAACTATATGTATATGGCATTTGATGCATGTAGTTATCTTGAAAATGTGCTGAAAACATTTGATGAAGTAGGTATAGAGTATAGGTTACATAAATAAAAATGGATAAATGCTATAAAGGGAGAAATAAGTTCAATAGAGAATGATACATGGGAAAAAGTGAAAAAGCCAAGTGGTGTAAAAGTTTTAGATTCAAAGTGGGTTTTTGCTTAAAAGAAAATAAACAGGACAGATTTAAAGCTATGTTAGTAGTAAGGGGCTTTGAGCAGGAAAAAGATAAGCATTACCCAGAAATATATTCTCCTGTTACAAAAATGAACACTATTATTAGATCATTGTTGAATATTGGAAATTAGTTTGGTTATCATTTTCAACAATTAGATGTCAAAACTGCTTTTCTAAATAGGGTCTTAGAAAAAATTTCTATATATATATATTTTAAAATTTGTATTTTGAACAAAATAAATAGAGATCCAATAAGCTTTTGGAAAAAATAAATAAATGTTTGTTGGACACAGGTTTTAGATCAGAGAATGACTTTTGTTTGTACATTTTAAATCAAAATATATGAGTTTTGTATTTATTAATATATGTTGGTGATATTATTTTCTGCGGTTCAAATTTAAATAAAATAAAATGTAAGAAACAGAAATTCATGACTAAATTCAAAATTAAAGATAAGAGATAACTGAAATATTTCTTGGGTCTTGAAATTTCTTACATTAGAGATGAAGGTATATTAAGAATTGGCCAGACTAACTACACAAAAAGTATTTTGGAAAATTTTTATATAACAAATGGTGAAACTTCTGATATATGTTTAGATCCTAAACTAAAAATGTTGTACTAATCCCCAGAATTTGACTAAAAAACCTGTCAAGGTTTGGTAGGCGGTTTGATGTATTTAATGTTAGGGAGTCGACCAGACATTGGTTTCGCTGTCAATTTTTTTAGTCGCTATCAGGACAAAGTTAATGTAGAAGTATGGGTGCATTTACGAGTGTTACAATACCTAAAAGCTGCTGTGAATTTAGGTTTAGAATATTATAGATCTGATAAGGTTGATTTTTGTTGTTTTGTAGACGCAGATTGGGGTGGTGACACGCATGATAGAAAAAAATCGTTAGTGGACACCTGATTAAAATATTTGGTAATGTAGTAAGTTGGACAAATAAAAAAGAATCATGCGCATCATTGCCCACAACTGAGGCAGAACTTGTAGCTTTATGTTCATCAGTTCAAGAAGGTTTGTGGATGAAAAAATTTATATTTAGATTTCAATGTTAGTTTTGATAGGTACTTTAATATTTTATGAAAACAACCAAGGTTGTATAGCTTTAATTCAGAATCCGAATAACCGTAGGGTGTAGCATTTAGATTTAAAATTGAATTTGGTTCCTGAGTGTGTGGAAAATAATATTATCAATTTAGTGTATGTTGAAACTGCGCTTTAGTTAGCTGATAATGCTGATATATTAACAAAAGGTTTATCAAAACACCAATTGAAAGTTCTTCGATATTGTTTAAAAGATACCTGCGTGGGGGGGGGTGTTGACGTAGGCTAAAATCGTGTTTAGTCATATCGACCAACAGAGCATGGCTCTATTGTCTTTGGTTAGAGGTTAATTTATGTATTGATACATTTTCATTACGACTAGGGGCGCAATTTTGAGTCCGCATTATTCAGAGCACTTTGTGATTGGCTGGGAATTAAGAAAACCAGAACTACTCCGCTACACCCGCGATCAGACGGAATGATTAAACGTTTCAACTGGACACTCGCCAAATACTTAAGAACAGTCCTCAATACTAATCAGACTAATTGGAAAGACTTTAGTTTAGAAAATTGACTTAGAAACCAGTAGTAAACTTTGAAACATTGAAAATTGACTTGAGAGGCTTAAAAACTGTCTTAAAAATTATTAACAACTTTAGTTTTGAAAATTGGCTTGTAGACAGAAAACTATTTCTTAAAAATTTTTGACCACAAATTCATACATTTAAACCTTGAAAATTGGCTTAGACACATAAAAGTGACTCTCAACCAATGAAAAGTGACATCAGAAGCTTAAAATTTGCATTTAAAGGAAGTTTATAAAATTAAAAAAAAAATCATTCTTTTAGTTTTGAAAATAGTCTTAAATAGAGAATATTGACATATGATTCATGAAAATTGACTTTAAGACTAGCTTTTCAATTCTTTTTTTTATATTCTTTCTATTTTTTTACAACTCTGGATTTTTAGTGTTTTAAAACTGCTTTCAGCTTGGAAAATCAAGTTTGAAAGCTATCTTCACTAAGTTTTTGACATAGCTGATTTAAAAAAACAAATTTTACATTTTCCATAAGCTTAAAAATGCCATTTAAAACTTTGTCACTATAAAATTGGCTTCTAGACACCACAGTGTTAAAAATTCGAGCATTTCTTAAAAATCTAGACATCAGACTATTTTTATACAGTTTTGGACTTATCAGGCCTGAAAGCCCGTTTGTACACTGTCCATAATCTTGAAAATGTCATTTCAAGCTTCTTCACTATTGATGAAGAATCGAAAAAACGAGTTTAAGACTATTTAAAATACTAAAAGTAAAGTTTCAGACTTTCAGACAAAAAAATTGGCTCAAAATGCTACGATATTAGCAATAAAAACTAATTTTAGGAAATGAATTAGTCCAAAAATTGAATTTGGACTGTTTCCACTGGGAAATTGAAATCTAGACTTGTTTTAATCCAGAAAATTGAGAAAAAAAAGTCAACTTTTATACTACAGGGGTGGGCATAAGTCACCTGGCAGCCTTGAAAACAGTTCATGCGTCAGACCCACCACTCTCGCTCGGATTTCAGGTGAATTTTTGCAAATTTTCGAGCGAGAGTGGTGGGTCTGACGCATGAACTGTTTTCAAGGCTGCCAGGTGACTTATGCACACCCCTGTATTTTTAGTAGTAAAAATTGATTTCCGGACTGTTTTTAGTACTTGAAATTCAGTTTTAAACACTTGACAATGGATTGCAGTCTGGAAAAACAAATTATAAGATTTATTCTTAGTAGTAAATAACAAGTTTTTAGACTATTCAGTACAAATTTGGAAGTCTTGAATGTTCAGTTTTACACTACCTATAATGTAAAAAATTAACGCCAGTAAAAATGAGTCCAAAAATCCTGTTTTTTGACTATTTTTTTCAGTGTCAAAAATTGACTCGTTAACCTCTCAGATGAAGGAATTTAAATCTTTTTGAACCATTTTAAAGTAAAATTTACGATAGCTTAGGTAGACATTTTTGTAATTTCTAAATAATATCCAGTAAGCGTAGAAATTAGAGCGGGAAAATAAAGACCATCCCCCTATATCGATGCCAAAAAACCATTTTGACGAATGTTAATTACATCTCATAACAAACATTTATTTCATAAGTACTTGTTCCAAATTTGATCAAAATTGCCAATGGATCGAATGATCTGACAGTTAAGCAAAATACGATTTTTAAACTGAAATTTGGAAAACTCTTTCTTCCTTAGGAAGCGTTCTTTAGGAAAATGACATAATGCATGTAAAGTTATTTTATGATAAGTTATCGAATGTTGAATTACTGACACTTACAACTGGACCTCCCTGTATAAACAGCCGGGCTAGGCCCGGTAGTAAATTGTTGTCGAGATTGTTCACGAGTTGTCAGTTCAAGTCAGCGTCAGTTTGTTTGTGCACAAACAAAATACGGTGCGTTATTTTTAACGCGCAACATAGGATTCTACGTGTTAAATTTTTACCTTTAAGCCTATGTTAGACCATGTTATTTTGCTACTACAGATGTAAAACTTAACGGGTCTGTCTTTAATACCTTGAATCTTAAGTACGTTTGCCTACTCCCTGTATGCATAATAGGTACTTGTTTTTTATACTGGCAGAGCAAGTAGCAGGTAGAGTGACATATTTTGACTGCATCATGGCCCGACATGTTTTGAACGCTAAAAAGACATTTTACGATTGTTTGGGATCAAACAATCATCTGTTTGGCTTCAAACGTAGTTCACTTTGAACAATACAATTAAAAAAATACTTTTTTTTACTAAACTTAAGCTATCTTTCTCAGCTAAGCTATCAGTGATGATCTTCTGCAATTTGACCTTGTTTTGGTCACAAACATGGTATAACGTGGGCTTAAAAATTAAAAACAAACGAACATGGTATTAAATAAAAAGAAAGCGTGGTGTTTTAGTGAGTAAAAATGGTAGAATTTATTACCTGATTTTGCTACTCTGCCGACTTCGGTTTTTCTTTATATGTTTGCTATGATTATCAATACCATGATTATTACTTCCACTACTGCTATTCTCTCGACTCCAGCTTTTAATCGTCTGTGTTCCACCGCTTAGGATAATTCTATCACAGCTATTTTCTTGTTTCGATTCAGTTTTGCTATTCATGTTATCATGTTCATGCTGAACAACCGTCCTATCCTCCCAGACCACCTGGTCTGTTTTGATGCGTCCAAATACTGGAACTTAAAACCATAACGATTTTATGAACAATAATATCAAAATATACAATTATTTATAACCTACCTCGGTAAACATGGACTTTTAAGTAGATTTGTTCATAGTCCTCGATAGAACGTTTTTGATGAGTATCAGATTCCGTACAAAAACTATTAGTATTTGTACAATTGACTGTTCCTTTCAAGGCAGTGAGCTGAGATTTTTGTATCTTCGATATAAAATTTCGTTGTATGTTGCCATCAAAATGTGACCTAGAACAGTTTAACAATTTTTTAATACAAATATTGAAACCAAAATTTGAAATTTCAATAAAAGTTAGTCGTTTTACGGTCACACATTAGTTTCCACATACAGTGTGTGCATTGACGAGCATTTTTTGAGAAAAAAATTAAATATACAGGGTGTCCAAAAACTGAGATATGACCTTCGAAATGACATTTTCAAATAATAACCCCCATTTTTTATTGCACTTATGGATTCTACGTAAGTTTTGGGTATTTTTCATGTAGCATATCCTATGTCGATATTCAGCTTTCGTTTTCGAGAAAATAACAGTTAAAAAATATAACAGATTTTATTGAAAATATTAAACACTATTTTATTATTAAACAAAAACAATAATTATTTAGTTAGGTAAATGTTCAAATTGAAACCCTTATTATGGCACTATCCCAAACGATCGATAAATTCATGCTGAACCCTATTTATGGTTTCTTGACTAATGTTAGCACACACTCTTCTAATTCTGATTTTTAAGTCATCAATGATTCAGGTTTAGTATAATAAACAAAATTTTTGAGATGGCCCCACAAAAAAGTCCAGGGGATTGAGATCAGGAAATCTTGGAGGCCATTCAATTGATCCACGCCTTTCAATCCATCTGTTGGGAAATGCTACTTCGTTAAGATATTGTCTAACTTGAATTGCATAATGTGGGGATGCACCATCCTGCTGTAATAAGGTAACAAGGGATATCATAGTCGCGGGCAACTCGACGAATGCTAATATGTTGATTTTCTTTCACAGATAATAAAATATTTAGTTTTTTCATCTTTGTTTAGCGCAGGATGTCTATTTTTTACTTATTTTCTATGTACAGAACCCGTATCTCAAAACTTCCTTTCAATTTTACTAACTACTAACTGGTTTATTGGCTTTTCTGGATATTGGTTATTAAATAAAACACACACCTCATGTTGAATTCGCACTCTATCGCCATAGCCAATCATCATCAGAATTTTAAGTCTTTGTGTTGTTGATAAACGCATTGTAATATTATTATTTGTTTGAAATAATGTCTTGCATAAAGCAAACAGACAAATTAGGAACTTCAAAATGAGTGAGAATGCCATTGCTCTAAAAATAAATAAACATGAAACTATAGTATAACTATAGTAGTGTAAAACTATTTACACTACTGGATTATACGCGAAAAGTTGCTGTAGAAATGTATTTTTGAAAATAAAAAATAATACACCTGGAAGTTTTTAAGAAAAGTTGTTACAGGTTGATTTTTACCTTGTTGAGATCTGGCTAATGAAAGACACTTTATTTCACAATTTCCATCTTACAAGTTGTCACTTTCGTAATTTTTAATTCAATTGGCTATTGGGTTAATTTAATGTTTATTATTTTATCACTAATTTTATTATTAATTATATATTATCTAATATCCAACCTTTTAACTCTTCAACTTTACCTTCTTAACTGTATTTTACTTACGATTTTGTAATAATAGTCAGTTCGATACACATACACCAGCTTCATGTCAGTTTAGGCCTACATGCTTGCCTGGTTGCCACCCTTAGCTTATTCAGAGCCACACAACAAGGTTCACTACCATCGGACCTACATCACCAGACATATAAGCTTTAAAGGGTAGTTCAGTGAAAAACGTATGCTGCGTGCAAATTTTTAATAATCCTTAGTGAACCGGTTTCGGCCCTTTAGGCTATCATCAGTACTCTAATCTGCCGGAAGAGAAACAAAGGACAGCTCAAAGAGGTATGAATGCTGTTAAAGGTTGGAGAGAAGAAATAAAATGTCAATGTTACTCATTCGTCAGATTGAGGCCGACCCACCGGAGATCACCACGCAACCAGCCACCAGTTACATGTCTAGGGCCAAAGGACAAGACTCAATACGTCCACAACACTCCAAACACAACAGCTTGACTCAATCCATGATTGCACATTACAGAAACGTCACAAAATGTTTGTTAAAATTAGATTAAAATGTTAAAACTATTAAAAATGTTTGTTAATAAAATGGGTTAAAACGGTTTTCGGAATAAATTAGAAATGTTTTCCATTAAAAACTAAATGATAAAACGTTAAAAGTCAAAATTAAAATTAAAAATTCGGACGTCTTTTATTTTAAAAATTTAAAGCCGTCCCTTAGGTCGTTAGAGGTCGTAATGAGCCCACGAAGATCGAAATTGGCTTTGGACGGAGATAATAGACAACCCAGAGACATCTACCATCAATTTGGCCGAAAAAATAAATTAATCTCCTGTGTAGGGGGACGTAGCTACGGTTTAGATTTACTTGTGTGTTAACACACTGCGAGTTGAGAGCCATTTCCTTCGTGATCTCCACATCCTCCATAAAGTTCAGCCTGTTGAAGTTGCGAGTTGACAAGCTGTGCAGGATTTTCGCATTTGTTCCGATGTCGAACCTGTGGCCAGTCTCAATCAAGTGCCCACCAAAAGCAGAATTGCTGGTCCTGCTGATATGCTCTCCGACTCTAGTTTGCAACGCTCTGATCGTGCGCCCGATGTAAGTGACGTCACAATCATTGCATTTCAGTTTGTATATACCACTTTTGGGCACATGGGTAAGTTTATCTTTTGAGTTGACGAGAAAAGACTTCAGGGACAAATTATTCTTGTGCACGATCCTGGCTTCAGGAACATTTTGCCTGACTCTTCTGGAGAAGGAGCGAGTCAAGCTGGCGGACACAAAGGGGATGACAAAAACGGGGCTGTCTGGACTCTGCAGAACACGCGGGTATGACAGGTTGGGTATTTCAGCGCTGCGAAACCTGTCAATAAGCCTGTCAATACAAACCGGGTCGTAGCCGTTGTTCAGGGCTATTTGCTTGATAGTGTTGAGTTCAAGCTTGTAGTAGTCTTCTGACAGTGGTGTACGAAGCAACCTGTGTACGTAACACCTGAAGGCCGCCATCTTGTGCTGAGAATGGTGATTAAAATCCCCACGAATCGCATGGTCCGTTTGTGTTGGTATCCTAAATATCGCGAATTCCAATTTGTTATTGTTAATAAATATAGTCAAGTCCAGAAAGTTGAGCTTTTTGTTCAATTCGGTTTCCAAAGTGAACTTGATTTTAGGATGTATGTGATTAATTTTTTCCAGCAAAAATTCAGCTCCCTTTGTGTCCGTGTCCAGGATGCAGAAGCAATCGTCCACGTAGCGTGTCCAAAAAGAATCTCCTTATTGCTGTCAGTCAGAATGAAGTTGTCAAAAATTTCAGCCAGAAATGGGGACAAGCAGCTCCCCATCGCGAAGCCGTCCTCCTGTTCGTAAAATTGACCGTTAAACTAAAAAAAGTTTTGTTTTAAGCAAATCCGGAGGAGAGAAATAATGTCCACGATCTTCGAGTGGTCGGTCAGTCATCCTGGACTCGAGCATACACCTGACAAACAGAACCGACTCATCCACCGGGATAGAGGTAAAGAGGTTGGTGACGTCAAAAGACACCATGGTGTTGTTATTCGACATCGTGAACCAAAGAACGCAAAAGAGGACCAGTTTTTGTCCAAAGACCTTCAAGGGAAGGGACAATCCAGAGGTAGATTTCAAGGTTTTCAAGTTCTTCAGCTCAATGTAGGGATAATTCATATAATAATTGGAGTCCACCACAATTTCATAATAGTCATGGTAGTAGTTTAACTCAAAATAAAGAGACTCTTAAAGTGAAATTGAGTGTGACAATACTGTTTGTTTTCTTGGAGTAGTGGCACATAAAGGCTATAGATTGTATTTTGTATTGATTCTAGTTCCACTGACCATATGGTCAATACAAAATCACATTTTTGTGATTTGGTTTACTTGGAAGAACCTATAAAGATAACTGTTGCTAAGAATGATGGTTGTTAATAAAAGTAGTAAGTAAAGTTAAAAGCAGAAAGATAAATTGTACTATAAAAAATGTATTTTTTGTTCCTGATTTGAGAAAAAAATACTGATGGTTAAAAGATTAGAAAGTAATGATATTAAGGTTATTTTTAAAATTGTACATGTAAAAATTATATACAAAAGGGTGATCTAATAGCAAAAAGGTTTAGCAAAAAGAAGAAATTTATATAAAATTACTTTTATAAAATATTGGTTCAGAATATCTTAATATTGAGAGTAAAAACAATGATTTAACAAAGAAGTAAAGTTTACAAAAAAGTAAAACAAAGTGCCATAAAAAATATGGTTCAGTGGTTACATAAAGATATAAAAATACAAGAAGTTGATTTTTGCAAATCTTGTATCAGTGGCAAAATGTTTAGATATCCTTTTGGAACTAGAACAAAAAGCAGCAGGGTACTAGAGATTATATAATCGAATGTTTGTGGCCCTATTTCTCCTTTGACTTTTGAGGGGGAAAATATTTTGTAAGCTTTATTGATGATTTTTGAAAAAAGAAAGTTTGAAGTGTTAGACAAATTTAAGGAATTTATCAGTATGGTACGAGTCTCAATTTAGTTTAAAAGTTTTAAAACTGCGTTGTGATAATAGGGGGAAATATATTCCTCATGATTTTAAAGCTTTATTCTGCAAAAAAAAAGGAATTACTTTGGATTATACAACATCATATAGTCCTCAGCAAAATGGTAAGGCAGAATCATAGCTTAGTTGAAAGGAGCAGGGCAATAATGATTGAATATAGAATACCAAAAAGTTTTTGGGGTGAGGCAATTCGAACAGTAAATTATTTAATGAATAGAGGGACTCATGGTAGGGTATTCATTAGGATATAGATTGTGATCTATAGATAAGAAGAAAATAATAATGGCTAGGGATGTAGTATTTAAAGAAGATGAGTTTGGTTTAAAAATAATATTATAAAAGTGAACACAAGTTATGAAAGTTACAATAATGAAGCAATGGAAAATAATCAAAATATTTCCGCTTCGAGCTTGATTTTGAATAATGATGAAGTTAAAAATGGAGTTTCATGCTTACATGATAGCCGTAGAAGTATAAGAAATTACCCTCAAAGTTTGAGGATTTTGAACTATATTTATATGGCATTTGATGCATGTAGTTATCTTGAAAATGTGTTGAAAACATTTGATGAAGTAGGTATAGAGTATAGGTTACATAAATAAAAATGCATAAATGCTATAAAGGGAGAAATAAGTTCAATAGAGAATGATACATGGGAAAAAGTGAAAATGCCAAGTGGTGTAAAGGTTTTAGATACAAAGTGGGTATTTGCTTAAAAGAAAATAAACAGGACAGATTTAAAGCTATGTTAGTAGTAAGGGGCTTTGAGCAGGAAAAAGATAAGCATTACCCAGAAATATACTCCTGTTACAAAAATGAACACAATTATTAGATCATTGTTGAATATTGGAAATCAGTTTGGTTATCATTTTCAACAATTAGATGTCAAAACTGCTTTCCTAAATAGGGTCTTAGAAAAAATATCTATATATATATTTTAAAATTTGTATTTTGAACAAAATAAATAGAGACCCAATAAGTTTTTGGAAAAAAATAAATAAATGCTTGTTGGACACAGGTTTTAGATCAGAGAATGACTTTTGTTTGTACATTATAAATCAAAATATATGAGTTTTGTATTTATTAATATATGTTGGTGATATTATTTTCTGCGGTTCAAATTTAAATAAAATAAAATGTAAGAAACAGAAATTCATGACTAAATTCAAAATTAAAGATAAGAGATAACTGAAATATTTCTTGGGTCTTGAAATTTCTTACATTAGAGATGAAGGTATATTAAGAATTGGCCAGACTAACTACACAAAAAGTATTTTGGAAAAATTTTATATAACAAATGGTAAAACTTCTGATATATGTTTAGATCATAAACTAAAAATTTTGTACTAATCCCTAGAATTTGACTAAAAAACCTGTCAAGGTTTGGTAGGCGGTTTGATGTATTTAATGTTAGGGAGTCGACCAGACATTTGTTTCGCTGTCAATTTTTTTAGTCGCTATCAGGACAAAGTTAAAGTAGAAGTATGGGTGCATTTACAAGTGTTACAATACCTAAAAGCTGCTGTGACATTAGGTTTAGAATATTATAGATCTGATAAGGTTGATTTTTGTTGTTTTGTAGACGCAGATTGGGGTGATGACACGCATGATAGAAAAAAATCGTTAGTGGACACCTGATTAAAATATTTGGTAATGTGGTAAGTTGGACAAATAAAAAAGAATCATGCGCATCATTGTCCACAACTGAGGCAGAATTTGTAGCTTTATGTTCATCAGTTCAAGAAGGTTTGTGGATGAAAAAAATATTTTTAGATTTCAATGTTAGTTTTGATAGGTACTTTAATATTTTATGAAAACAACCAAGGTTTAATTCAGAATCCGAATAACCGTAGGGTGCAGCATTTAGATTTAAAATTGAATTTGGTTCCTGAGTGTGTGGAAAGTAATATTATCAATTTAGTGTATGTTGAAACTGCGCTTTAGTTAGCTGATATATTAACAAAAGGTTTATCAAAACACCAATTGAAAGTTCTTCGATATTGTTTAAAAGATACCAGCGAGGGGGGGGGGGTGTTGACGTAGGCTAAAATCGTGTTTAGTCATATCGACCAACAGAGCGCACTCTATTCTCTTTGGTTAGAGGTTAAGATATGTATTTTGATAAGTTAGAATAAAATGTGGCTATAATTAAGAATGTACATGTGTATAAAGCTTTCCGTTTAATTAAACTTTGTTAAATGTCACTAATGCTATTTGTATTATTCCTTCTACATAATCAACAACACAAACAACATAAACTTAAAAAAAATTATCCATAAGGTTAACGATTTTGACTAAACTTCCAATTCATTAGCATTACACTTATGTGAGTGTAATATAAAAAGAACAAAAATATAGATACTTTTCTAGACTATGAGAACAGAGCATCCAAAACTTTGAGAGCCTTGATACCAAACAGTTACTATATTTGCAATTTCTCCACCTTCTCCTACTAAATATATGGTCAGAGTAGTCAGAGATAAACTTTTCAAAATACTGATACATAGGTATTGAAAATCAGTGTTTGCGAAGATATTATCAATGCAGCTGGCACAACAACTAAATACTTATTCAAGTACTTCAAACAAATTGTGCTATTTTAAAATGTAATGTGTTGTCCACACATGCAACACTTTCAACAAAACAGTAATGATATAACTTATTTGACAAGAAATGTCACTGTTATATCGTAAGAAAAACGACTCACATCTTATTGTATAATATTTATACAGTGCGTTTTTTTTAACGCGCAACATAGGGTTTTACGTGTTAAATTTTTAAGCCCCTGTTAGACCATGTTATTTTGGAACTACAGGTCTAAAACTTGACGGGTGTGTCTTTAGTACCCTGAAGCTTAAGTAAGTTAACCAATTTGGTCTAAAAAGTAATTAAAAACTGGCAAAAAATCATTTTTTTCGAAAAGATTTTATCGTTTCATACTCCCTGTATGCATTGTTGTTTTTTGTTGTTTTTGATACTGGCAGGCCAGGTAGCAGGTAGAGTGACATATTTTGACTGCATCATGACCCGACATATTTTGAACTCAAAAGGGCATTTTATGATTGATTAGGATACTGTTTGGCTTCAAACTGAGGTCATTTTGAACAATTAACTTATAAAAATACTTCTTTTATTCTTAACTTTCTTGATACAAAGTTAATGATCAACTTGTTTTACCTTCTACGCCAAATTTTACCTGCTACATGCCGTGCCAGTATCAAAAACAACAAGCACCTATCATACATACAGGGAGTATGGAAAGATAAAATCTTTTCGAAAAAAGATGATTTTTTGCAAGTTTTTAATCACTTTTTAGGCCGAATTGGTAAACGTACTTAAGCTACAGGGTACGAAACAGCCACCCGTCAAGTTTTATACTTGTAGTTCCAAAACAACATGGTCTAACATGGGCTTAAAAATTTAACACGTGAAATCCTGTGTTGCGCGTTAAAAAAAACGCACTGTACATATTACTTTTCATAGCATATTTTAGCATTTAAATTAAACAAAAATATATTTTATTATTATTTTTATATACATATATTTATTTTATTATTAATTTTATTAATACTTGTTTTTTGTGATTTTTAACATTACTTAGTATATCAAAATTTTATCATTGCCCCTTCTGACAAAAACAAAGTTTTTTGCCATTGCTTTTGTCAGAAGCTTATAGCTGCTTTATTGAGACATTTCTAGAACATTTGGAATACTCTGTATATGAGAAATTGCTGTTAGTTTGTTAGCTGATTTATACTTTTTTGTGCATACAGGGTGCCAATTATTGGAAAATATACAAGAAAGTGTAAATTGGGGCAAAATTGAGCAATTTAAAGTCGAATAAAATGCCACTTTCAATATTAAAAAAATGTTAGTACTTTCGGAGATATCTAAAAAAAAACGAAATATTGGAAATTAGTTTTTAGTTTTTACTTATTTATTTGATAAGATAACTGCACACAAAAGACCTTTTACCATTGCCACTTTTCCTTCTCTACAATCTAACAATATCAAATTTCAGATCCAATTATGTTTTAATAAAGGGTCTCTTAAAAAACAACATCTCAACAATTCTCTATTTAGTAACTTGACCCTTCTTCATGTGACATCATTGATTTTTTCAAACCAATGAGCATGTGATACAAACCATTCACTCTGACTTTCTAATCAATTGTTGATAGATGTTTCTTTATCGCACTTTTTTGGGTTTTTCCTGATTTATTTGATAAGGTATCTAAAAATAAATGAAATTTAACAGTGCGACGTTTCTTCCTTTACGACATCGCATTATCATAAATGACAAAAGTCCCTGTTTTTGACATCCATCATCAGTTTTTAGGTTTTTGTTATGGAGACGCCATATTAGATAGAATTGTATTTATTGAAAATATTTTTTGTTAAAGTTAAGCTAAAATAACATAATTTGTATCTTCACAATTGTATCAATATTTTCACAACAATCTTTTTATTTTAATCAATATTTTATAAGGTTTTTAAAAAATAGATTAACACTTGTTTTTGACATTTTGTTTGACTGCTCATTGTATTTATTTTGGTATTTACTATTTATCATATAATGCATATACTTGAATATTAACTTTATTTATAACTAAAAATAATATCAAGAAAATTGAGATATAAACTATTTTATGTTTATGTTGTTTTATTACTATAACTGCACTATGGTTTAAAATAATAGACAGTCTCGATGTTATTAATTAATGTTGTTAGGTGATACCACAACTGTCTTCTGTAAAAGCAAAGTTGACTTTGATTCAATTTTATGGTTGGAGTTTTACTTGATTTGAGTAAACATTGTGCCATGGAATGACTGTCTAGGTTTTTCTATTTTTATTCTAACATTGTAAAAAATAGGTTAAATTTGGCTGTATGCTGCATTTCTAGTTATGGAGCCTTTTAGAGAAATAAGGACCAAACTTCAAAAAAAAACTGGCAGACTTATATCTTAGAACAGGTACTACATGATTTCCTAACCACAAATTCATCTTAACTTTGTAATGTATTCTGTAAATATTCAAGATAATTTGTTTGTTGAGCAAACTAGATTGAAACTCACTATCGAGTTTACTATTTTGTAACTCACAACTAAATCGTATTTTTTTTTTTCAAAATGAAGTTTATGAACATATATGGTCATAAAATAGTTTTCTTCTCAGTTTTCGTAATATTACTTTTAGTTATAAATAAAGTTTGAAATCAAGATTGGGGGTGGGAAGACTGGGAAGCTGGTTTTTTTTTTCTTCTGCAGTATAAGGTAAGAAACTCTTTTATATACTTTTCTTAATTTAATTATCCTAACGTGTTAATTATTTTACAGTTTATTCGCCCCGTTTTAATGATTAAATAATATCAATCAATGGGGGGGGGGTCTTGCTGTCTATCCCTGTATAGAAAGACAGCATTACTTTAATTTTATTAAGTAACATTTAAGCTCGCATTTGAGGTACCTATGTCCTTCGCCATTGTTCACCTTTGTAGAATGTTAATTTTCTAGCTCCGGATGATGGACATGTCTATGTCCGGAACCAGTCGAGCGCGCCCCCTTTAATTAGTAGGTTATAATAAATTTATAGTGGCAAAGACTGTGTGCCATTCCGCACCCTGTATAAATAAAGTTGTTAAATATTCAAGAATATGCATTATATGATAAATAGTAAATACCATGAGCAGTCTCACAAAATGTCAAAAACAGGTGTTAATCTATTTTTTAAAAACCAAATCTTATAAAATTTTGATTAAAACATAAAGATTTGTTGTAAAAATATCTCGGATAATATTGACACAATTGTGAAGATACAAATTGAGTTATTATAGCTTAACTGTAACCAAAAATATTTTAAATAAATAAAATTCTATCTAATATGGCATCCCAAAACAAAAACCTTAAAACTGATGATGGTTGTCAAAAAGAGGGACTTTTTATGTCATTTATGATAATGCCATGTTGCAAAGGAAAAAAAGTGGCACCAAAAAGACGGGAAGAAAGACCCAAAAGCTTGGGATAAAATAACATCAATCAGAGCATTAATCAACAATTGATTAGGAAGGCAGAGTGAATTCCATGATGTCATTCAACAGGGTCACATGCTCATTGGTTAGAAAAAGTCAATGATGTCTCATGAAGAAGTGTCAAGTAATAATGGAGAATTGTTTAAATGTAATTTTTTCAAGAGACTCTTTATTAAAACATAATTGAATTTGAAATTTGATATTGTCACATTGTAGAGGAGGAAAAGTGGCAATGGTAATCTTATCAAAGAAATAAGTAAAAGTTAAAACCTAATTTCCAATATTTTGGTTTTTTTTTGGGATATCTCCGAAAGTACTAAAAATTTTCTAATATTTAACATTTTATTCGACTTTAAATTGCTCAATTTTGCCCCAATTTAAACTTTCTTGTACCTATTTCTTGAAATAACCAAAATCCCCATGATGAGTCTCAAAGAATGGGCACCCTGTAAACACAAAAAAATAAAATCAGTTTACAAACTAACAGCAATTTCTCATATACTGAGTATTCCAAATGTTTTAGAAAGGTCTTAATAAAGCAGCTATAAGTTTCTGACAAAAGACCTTGTGTTTGCCATAAGCCATATAGCTGCAGTAAAAAAAATTTTATATAGGTACTATGTAAGGTTAAGAACCCCAAAAAAAAATATCTCCTGATAGTCATTGAAAATTTTTATAAAGTAGGGCTTTGAACACACCACATTTGGTTTTAATATAATTGTTACTAATATAACATTACCTTTTCTTAATACTTCAGGTGATTTTTCTTTTAAACCAAGGTTTAAACTTTATCAAAGAACAACCAGTTTTATTTTTGGCCAAGTCCCTGATAAAATCAAATTAGAATGTGGATTACACTCAGATTAGAAATTTGAAATGAAAATACATAGTATTAACAGAGTAGTCAACATTTCCTGTTAATAATTTATGATGATATAAGTTGCATTGTAAATTGAATAAAAAATGGTTGATTTAAAAGAAAGAAAACAAGTAACATTACTCTGAGCATTACTCATGATGATCAGTTAGGATGACAAATGACATTCACATCTCAAGCACAATATACCAGGTGTCCAAGAGCACCCTGGACATAGGAGATTAACATGGGAAAACGGTTTTGATTTTTTTGCGCCTGTAGGATTGATTGATTGAAAAATCGTAATAATAAAAGTTGTAGTACCTATCACCGACTAGTTTTCTGTATTTTTTTCGGATCTCTAACTTGAGCCCTTTCGTCGTAAAACACGAACAAAAATGAGAAAATTTAAACTCTTGGCCTGCACTGTATAGGCAGTTGTCAGGCAACGGGTAAACAGGTCATTGTTGCTGGTATGGTTGGTCGACCACCGCTTATACAGTGCAGGTAAAAAGTTAAAATTTTCGCATTTTGTTTGTGTTTTATGACGAAAGTGCTCAAGTTACAGATCTGAAAAAAATACAGAAAACTAGTCCGTGATAGGTACTACAACTTTCATTAATATGATTTTTCAATCAAATCAACCCTACAGGCGCAAAAAAATTAAAACCCTTTTCCCATGTTAATCGCCTATGTCCATGGTGCTCTTGGACACCTGGTATATTCAATAATACATTTCCTGATTAAAAATTTACTCCATTGTTGCAAAAATAGAATTCCCATTATTTTCAACTAACATAAAAATAACATTAACCTAGTCTAGTGGTCCTGTGTTGGGATGACTAGGTTAATGCAACTGGTAATGTTATTTTCAACTTAGTTGAAAAGGCTAAAATCTCACCAGCAAAAAGAAATAACTAAAGTGTGCAATTTTTAATTTCAGTTTAGTAGAGGTTAGGCGAGGGGTTAGGGCAGTGATTTTGCTTGACTACTATATTCCTATTAACTTATCACCTTTTTGCAACATTCAACCAGATCCCAATCTAAACAAAAAACAAAATCTTTCCATTCACCTAGATATTGCAGTTTTACTATATATTAAAAAGTGCACATTGTGTTCTTTTTTAACATACCTAATAATAAAAGTATAAAATGATTATACAAAATTTATTTACCTTGATCTGAGGCTTCTTAAGGAACTATGGCCACTCATTTTGTTTATCCAGAAGTCCACAGGTACATATGTAGTAACAGGGATAGCAACAATCACTGGAGCTAAAACTGGAACACACTATTAGGTATATCGCACCAAACCACAATTAAACTTTTCCAAACAGGAATGTGGGCTAGTACAGTAAAGTTTTGATGTGACTAGTGTTATTATAGTTTACATATTTAAGTACATAAGCTTTGACAATAGACAGGAAACAGGTGTTCTAGTATAAGCAAAACTTTTTTAGCAATTTTTTTGTGCGGGTGTGAGTTTAGACTGCCTTTGTCCTTGTCTTGTCCCAGTGCATTGGTGTGAAGGCAGCAAGCATATCTAAATTGCGGGTCGAAAACGAGTCGGTCATCTTGAGATCGCGGTCGGGGGTCGGGGGGTCGGGAGAATGAATCTGTCTTCTCACTTTCTTTCTGTCAACTCTCTTGACGTCCGGGGTCTGTCTGCTGTCGTCTGCCGACGAGATCAGCGGTGTTGCCAATGTGACCAGCTGATCTGAGGTGGATGGCAATTCGCCACATTCATACACATTTACACAACAAAAACTTATGGCGTGGTGCATATCTTAAAAATCTAGACATTCAGACTATTTTTATACAGTTTTGGACTTATCTGGACTGAAAGCCCGTTTGTACACTGTCCATAATCTTGAAAATGTCATTTCAAGCTTCTTCACTATTAAATTGATTTCCTCACTCATTGGTGCAAAAAATTGGATAATTTTTAAGAAATTCTGACTGTTTTTAGTGCTTTAAGACTGAAAAATCGAGTTTAAGACTATTTAAAATACTAAAAGTAAAGTTTCAGACTTTCAAACAAAAAAACTGGCTCAAAATGCTACGATATTAGCAATAAAAACTAATTTTAGGAAATGAATTAGTCCAAAAATTGAATTTGGACTGTTTCCACTGTGAAATTTAATTCTAGACTTGTTTTAATCCAGAAAATTGAGAAAAAAAAGTCAACTTTTATACTATTTTTAGTAGTAAAAATTGATTTCCGGACTGTTTTTAGTACTTGAAATTCAGTTTTAAATACTTATTGCAGATTGACAATGGATTGCAGTCTGGAAAAACAATTTATAAGATTATTCTTAGAAGTAAATAACAAGTTTTTAGACTATTCAGTACAAATTTGGAAGTCTTGAATGTTCAGTTTTACACTACCTATAATGTAAAAAATAAACGCCAGTAAAAATGAGTCCAAAAATCCTGTTTTTTGACTATTTTTTTCAGAGTCAAAAATTGACTTGTTAACCTCTCAGATAAAGGGATTTGAATCTTTTTGAACCATTTTAAAGTAAAATTTACGATAGCTTAGGTAGAAATTTTTGTAATTTCTAAATAATATCCAGTAAGCGTAGAAATTAGAGCGGGAAAATATAGACCATCCCCCTATATCGATGCCAAAAAAACCATTTTGACGAATGTCAATTACATCTCATAACAAAAATTTATTTCATAAGTACTTGTTCCAAATTTGATCAAAATTGCCAATGGATCGAATGATCTGACAGTTAAGCAAAATACGATTTTTAAACTGAAATTTGGAGAATTCTTTCTTCCTTAGGAAGCGTTCTTTAGGAAAATGGCATAATGCATGTGAAGTTATTTTATGATAAGTTATCGAATGTTGAATTACTGACACTTACAACTGGACCTCCCTGTATAAACAGCCGGGCTAGGCCCGGTAGTAAATTGTTGTCGAGATTGTTCACGAGTTGTCAGTTCAAGTCAGCGTCAGTTTGTTTGTGCACAAACAAAATACGGTGCGTTATTTTTAACGCGCAACATAGGATTTTACGTGTTAAATTTTTAATTTTAAGTCTATGTTAGACCATGTTATTTTGCTACTACAGATGTAAAACTTGACGGATCTGTCTTTAATACCTTGAATCTTAAGTAAGTTTGCCTACTCCCTGTATGCATAATAGGTACTTGTTTTTTATACTGGCAGAGCAAGTAGCAGTTAGAGTGACATATTTTGACTGCATCATGGCCCGGCATCTTTTGAACGCTAAAAAGACATTTTACGATTGTTTGGGATCAAACAATCATCTGTTTGGCTTCAAACGAAGTTCACTTTGAACAATACAATTAAAAAAATACTTTTTTTTACTAAACTTAAGCTATCTTTCTCAGCTAAGCTATCAGCTTCTTGATATCAGTGATGATCTTCTGACCACCTTGTTTTGGTCACAAACATGGTCTAACGTAGGCATAAAAATTAAAAAAAAAACGCACTGTATATGGTATTAAATAAAAGAAAGCGTGGTGTTTTAGTGAGTAAAAATGGTACAATTTATTACCTGATTTTGCTACTCTGCCGACTTCGGCTTTTCTTTATATGTTTGCTATGATTATCAATACCATGATTATTACTTCCACTACTGCTATTCTCTCGACTCCAGCTTTTAATCGTCTGTGTTCCACCGCTTAGGATACTTCTCACAACTATTTTCTTGTTTCGATTCAGTTTTGCTATTCATGTTATCATGTTCATGCTGAACAACCGTCCTATCCTCCCAGACCACCTGGTCTGTTTTGATGCGTCCAAATACTGGAACTTAAAACAATAACGATTTTATGAACAATAATATTAAAATATACAATTATTTATAACCTACCTCGGTAAACATGGACTTTTAAGTAGATTTGTTCATAGTCCTCGATAGAACGTTTTTGATGAGTATCAGATTCCGTACAAAAACTATTAGTATTTGTACAATTGACTGTTCCTTTCAAGGCAGTGAGCTGAGATTTTTGTATCTTCGATAAAAAATTTCGTTGTATGTTGCCATCAAAATGTGACCTAGAACAGTTGTAACAATTTTTTAATACAAATATTGAAACCAAAATTTGAAATTTAAATAAAAGTTAGTCGTTTTACGGTCACACATTAGTTTCCACATACAGTGTGTGCATTGACGAGCATTTTTTGAGAAAAAAAATTAAATATACAGGGTGTTCAAAAACTGAGATATGCCGTTCGAGTTGACATTTTCAAATGATAACCCCCATTTTTTATTGAACTTATGGATTCTACGTAAGTTTTGGCTATTTTTCATGTAGCATATCCTATGTCGATATTCAGCTTTCGTTTTCGAGAAAATAACAGTTAAAAAATATAACAGATTTTATTGAAAATATTAAACACTATTTTATTATTAAACAAAAACAATAATTATTTAGTTAGGTAAATGTTCAAATTGAAACCCTTATTATGGCACTATCCCAAACGATCGATAAATTCATGCTGAACCCTATTTATGGTTTCTTGACTAATGTTAGCACACACTCTTCTAATTCTGATTTTTAAGTCGTCAATGATTCAGGTTTAGTATAATAAACAAAAAAAAAGAAAGTTTGAATTGTTAGACAAATTTAAGGAATTTATCAGTATGGTAGAGTCTCAATTTAGTTGAAAAGTTTTAAAACTGCGTTGAGATAATGGAGGGAAATATATTCCTCATGATTTTAAAGCTTTATTCTCCAAAAAAAAGGGATTACTTTGGATTATACAACATCATATAGTCCTCAGCAAAATGGTAAGGCAGAATCATAGCTTAGTTGAAAGGAGCAGGGCAATAATGATTGAATATAGAATACCAAAAAGTTTTTGGGGTGAGGCAATTCGAACAGTAAATTATTTAATGAATAGAGGAACTCAGGAAGTGGTATCATGGTATTGATACACTATGTATATTCATTAGGATATACCAGGTGTCCAAGAGCACCCTGGACATAGGAGATTAACATGGGAAAACGGTTTTGATTTTTTTGCGCCTGTACGATTGATTTGATTGAAAAATCGTCGAAAGTTGTAGTACCTATCACGGACACAAAAGTGAACACAAGTTATGAAAGTTACAATAATGAAGCAATGGAAAATAATCAAAATATTTCCGCTTCGAGCTTGATTTTGAATAATGATGAAGTTAAAAATGGAGTTTCATGCTTACATGATAGCCGTAGAAGTATAAGAAATTACCCTCAAAGTTTGAGGATTTTGAACTATATGTATATGGCATTTGATGCATGTAGTTATCTTGAAAATGTGCTGAAAACATTTGATGAAGTAGGTATAGAGTATAGGTTACATAAATAAAAATGGATAAATGCTATAAAGGGAGAAATAAGTTCAATAGAGAATGATACATGGGAAAAAGTGAAAAAGCCAAGTGGTGTAAAAGTTTTAGATTCAAAGTGGGTTTTTGCTTAAAAGAAAATAAACAGGACAGATTTAAAGCTATGTTAGTAGTAAGGGGCTTTGAGCAGGAAAAAGATAAGCATTACCCAGAAATATATTCTCCTGTTACAAAAATGAACACTATTATTAGATCATTGTTGAATATTGGAAATTAGTTTGGTTATCATTTTCAACAATTAGATGTCAAAACTGCTTTTCTAAATAGGGTCTTAGAAAAAATTTCTATATATATATATTTTAAAATTTGTATTTTGAACAAAATAAATAGAGATCCAATAAGCTTTTGGAAAAAATAAATAAATGTTTGTTGGACACAGGTTTTAGATCAGAGAATGACTTTTGTTTGTACATTTTAAATCAAAATATATGAGTTTTGTATTTATTAATATATGTTGGTGATATTATTTTCTGCGGTTCAAATTTAAATAAAATAAAATGTAAGAAACAGAAATTCATGACTAAATTCAAAATTAAAGATAAGAGATAACTGAAATATTTCTTGGGTCTTGAAATTTCTTACATTAGAGATGAAGGTATATTAAGAATTGGCCAGACTAACTACACAAAAAGTATTTTGGAAAATTTTTATATAACAAATGGTGAAACTTCTGATATATGTTTAGATCCTAAACTAAAAATGTTGTACTAATCCCCAGAATTTGACTAAAAAACCTGTCAAGGTTTGGTAGGCGGTTTGATGTATTTAATGTTAGGGAGTCGACCAGACATTGGTTTCGCTGTCAATTTTTTTAGTCGCTATCAGGACAAAGTTAATGTAGAAGTATGGGTGCATTTACGAGTGTTACAATACCTAAAAGCTGCTGTGAATTTAGGTTTAGAATATTATAGATCTGATAAGGTTGATTTTTGTTGTTTTGTAGACGCAGATTGGGGTGGTGACACGCATGATAGAAAAAAATCGTTAGTGGACACCTGATTAAAATATTTGGTAATGTAGTAAGTTGGACAAATAAAAAAGAATCATGCGCATCATTGCCCACAACTGAGGCAGAACTTGTAGCTTTATGTTCATCAGTTCAAGAAGGTTTGTGGATGAAAAAATTTATATTTAGATTTCAATGTTAGTTTTGATAGGTACTTTAATATTTTATGAAAACAACCAAGGTTGTATAGCTTTAATTCAGAATCCGAATAACCGTAGGGTGTAGCATTTAGATTTAAAATTGAATTTGGTTCCTGAGTGTGTGGAAAATAATATTATCAATTTAGTGTATGTTGAAACTGCGCTTTAGTTAGCTGATAATGCTGATATATTAACAAAAGGTTTATCAAAACACCAATTGAAAGTTCTTCGATATTGTTTAAAAGATACCTGCGTGGGGGGGGGTGTTGACGTAGGCTAAAATCGTGTTTAGTCATATCGACCAACAGAGCATGGCTCTATTGTCTTTGGTTAGAGGTTAATTTATGTATTGATACATTTTCATTACGACTAGGGGCGCAATTTTGAGTCCGCATTATTCAGAGCACTTTGTGATTGGCTGGGAATTAAGAAAACCAGAACTACTCCGCTACACCCGCGATCAGACGGAATGATTAAACGTTTCAACTGGACACTCGCCAAATACTTAAGAACAGTCCTCAATACTAATCAGACTAATTGGAAAGACTTTAGTTTAGAAAATTGACTTAGAAACCAGTAGTAAACTTTGAAACATTGAAAATTGACTTGAGAGGCTTAAAAACTGTCTTAAAAATTATTAACAACTTTAGTTTTGAAAATTGGCTTGTAGACAGAAAACTATTTCTTAAAAATTTTTGACCACAAATTCATACATTTAAACCTTGAAAATTGGCTTAGACACATAAAAGTGACTCTCAACCAATGAAAAGTGACATCAGAAGCTTAAAATTTGCATTTAAAGGAAGTTTATAAAATTAAAAAAAAAATCATTCTTTTAGTTTTGAAAATAGTCTTAAATAGAGAATATTGACATATGATTCATGAAAATTGACTTTAAGACTAGCTTTTCAATTCTTTTTTTTATATTCTTTCTATTTTTTTACAACTCTGGATTTTTAGTGTTTTAAAACTGCTTTCAGCTTGGAAAATCAAGTTTGAAAGCTATCTTCACTAAGTTTTTGACATAGCTGATTTAAAAAAACAAATTTTACATTTTCCATAAGCTTAAAAATGCCATTTAAAACTTTGTCACTATAAAATTGGCTTCTAGACACCACAGTGTTAAAAATTCGAGCATTTCTTAAAAATCTAGACATCAGACTATTTTTATACAGTTTTGGACTTATCAGGCCTGAAAGCCCGTTTGTACACTGTCCATAATCTTGAAAATGTCATTTCAAGCTTCTTCACTATTGATGAAGAATCGAAAAAACGAGTTTAAGACTATTTAAAATACTAAAAGTAAAGTTTCAGACTTTCAGACAAAAAAATTGGCTCAAAATGCTACGATATTAGCAATAAAAACTAATTTTAGGAAATGAATTAGTCCAAAAATTGAATTTGGACTGTTTCCACTGGGAAATTGAAATCTAGACTTGTTTTAATCCAGAAAATTGAGAAAAAAAAGTCAACTTTTATACTACAGGGGTGGGCATAAGTCACCTGGCAGCCTTGAAAACAGTTCATGCGTCAGACCCACCACTCTCGCTCGGATTTCAGGTGAATTTTTGCAAATTTTCGAGCGAGAGTGGTGGGTCTGACGCATGAACTGTTTTCAAGGCTGCCAGGTGACTTATGCACACCCCTGTATTTTTAGTAGTAAAAATTGATTTCCGGACTGTTTTTAGTACTTGAAATTCAGTTTTAAACACTTGACAATGGATTGCAGTCTGGAAAAACAAATTATAAGATTTATTCTTAGTAGTAAATAACAAGTTTTTAGACTATTCAGTACAAATTTGGAAGTCTTGAATGTTCAGTTTTACACTACCTATAATGTAAAAAATTAACGCCAGTAAAAATGAGTCCAAAAATCCTGTTTTTTGACTATTTTTTTCAGTGTCAAAAATTGACTCGTTAACCTCTCAGATGAAGGAATTTAAATCTTTTTGAACCATTTTAAAGTAAAATTTACGATAGCTTAGGTAGACATTTTTGTAATTTCTAAATAATATCCAGTAAGCGTAGAAATTAGAGCGGGAAAATAAAGACCATCCCCCTATATCGATGCCAAAAAACCATTTTGACGAATGTTAATTACATCTCATAACAAACATTTATTTCATAAGTACTTGTTCCAAATTTGATCAAAATTGCCAATGGATCGAATGATCTGACAGTTAAGCAAAATACGATTTTTAAACTGAAATTTGGAAAACTCTTTCTTCCTTAGGAAGCGTTCTTTAGGAAAATGACATAATGCATGTAAAGTTATTTTATGATAAGTTATCGAATGTTGAATTACTGACACTTACAACTGGACCTCCCTGTATAAACAGCCGGGCTAGGCCCGGTAGTAAATTGTTGTCGAGATTGTTCACGAGTTGTCAGTTCAAGTCAGCGTCAGTTTGTTTGTGCACAAACAAAATACGGTGCGTTATTTTTAACGCGCAACATAGGATTCTACGTGTTAAATTTTTACCTTTAAGCCTATGTTAGACCATGTTATTTTGCTACTACAGATGTAAAACTTAACGGGTCTGTCTTTAATACCTTGAATCTTAAGTACGTTTGCCTACTCCCTGTATGCATAATAGGTACTTGTTTTTTATACTGGCAGAGCAAGTAGCAGGTAGAGTGACATATTTTGACTGCATCATGGCCCGACATGTTTTGAACGCTAAAAAGACATTTTACGATTGTTTGGGATCAAACAATCATCTGTTTGGCTTCAAACGTAGTTCACTTTGAACAATACAATTAAAAAAATACTTTTTTTTACTAAACTTAAGCTATCTTTCTCAGCTAAGCTATCAGTGATGATCTTCTGCAATTTGACCTTGTTTTGGTCACAAACATGGTATAACGTGGGCTTAAAAATTAAAAACAAACGAACATGGTATTAAATAAAAAGAAAGCGTGGTGTTTTAGTGAGTAAAAATGGTAGAATTTATTACCTGATTTTGCTACTCTGCCGACTTCGGTTTTTCTTTATATGTTTGCTATGATTATCAATACCATGATTATTACTTCCACTACTGCTATTCTCTCGACTCCAGCTTTTAATCGTCTGTGTTCCACCGCTTAGGATAATTCTATCACAGCTATTTTCTTGTTTCGATTCAGTTTTGCTATTCATGTTATCATGTTCATGCTGAACAACCGTCCTATCCTCCCAGACCACCTGGTCTGTTTTGATGCGTCCAAATACTGGAACTTAAAACCATAACGATTTTATGAACAATAATATCAAAATATACAATTATTTATAACCTACCTCGGTAAACATGGACTTTTAAGTAGATTTGTTCATAGTCCTCGATAGAACGTTTTTGATGAGTATCAGATTCCGTACAAAAACTATTAGTATTTGTACAATTGACTGTTCCTTTCAAGGCAGTGAGCTGAGATTTTTGTATCTTCGATATAAAATTTCGTTGTATGTTGCCATCAAAATGTGACCTAGAACAGTTTAACAATTTTTTAATACAAATATTGAAACCAAAATTTGAAATTTCAATAAAAGTTAGTCGTTTTACGGTCACACATTAGTTTCCACATACAGTGTGTGCATTGACGAGCATTTTTTGAGAAAAAAATTAAATATACAGGGTGTCCAAAAACTGAGATATGACCTTCGAAATGACATTTTCAAATAATAACCCCCATTTTTTATTGCACTTATGGATTCTACGTAAGTTTTGGGTATTTTTCATGTAGCATATCCTATGTCGATATTCAGCTTTCGTTTTCGAGAAAATAACAGTTAAAAAATATAACAGATTTTATTGAAAATATTAAACACTATTTTATTATTAAACAAAAACAATAATTATTTAGTTAGGTAAATGTTCAAATTGAAACCCTTATTATGGCACTATCCCAAACGATCGATAAATTCATGCTGAACCCTATTTATGGTTTCTTGACTAATGTTAGCACACACTCTTCTAATTCTGATTTTTAAGTCATCAATGATTCAGGTTTAGTATAATAAACAAAATTTTTGAGATGGCCCCACAAAAAAGTCCAGGGGATTGAGATCAGGAAATCTTGGAGGCCATTCAATTGATCCACGCCTTTCAATCCATCTGTTGGGAAATGCTACTTCGTTAAGATATTGTCTAACTTGAATTGCATAATGTGGGGATGCACCATCCTGCTGTAATAAGGTAACAAGGGATATCATAGTCGCGGGCAACTCGACGAATGCTAATATGTTGATTTTCTTTCACAGATAATAAAATATTTAGTTTTTTCATCTTTGTTTAGCGCAGGATGTCTATTTTTTACTTATTTTCTATGTACAGAACCCGTATCTCAAAACTTCCTTTCAATTTTACTAACTACTAACTGGTTTATTGGCTTTTCTGGATATTGGTTATTAAATAAAACACACACCTCATGTTGAATTCGCACTCTATCGCCATAGCCAATCATCATCAGAATTTTAAGTCTTTGTGTTGTTGATAAACGCATTGTAATATTATTATTTGTTTGAAATAATGTCTTGCATAAAGCAAACAGACAAATTAGGAACTTCAAAATGAGTGAGAATGCCATTGCTCTAAAAATAAATAAACATGAAACTATAGTATAACTATAGTAGTGTAAAACTATTTACACTACTGGATTATACGCGAAAAGTTGCTGTAGAAATGTATTTTTGAAAATAAAAAATAATACACCTGGAAGTTTTTAAGAAAAGTTGTTACAGGTTGATTTTTACCTTGTTGAGATCTGGCTAATGAAAGACACTTTATTTCACAATTTCCATCTTACAAGTTGTCACTTTCGTAATTTTTAATTCAATTGGCTATTGGGTTAATTTAATGTTTATTATTTTATCACTAATTTTATTATTAATTATATATTATCTAATATCCAACCTTTTAACTCTTCAACTTTACCTTCTTAACTGTATTTTACTTACGATTTTGTAATAATAGTCAGTTCGATACACATACACCAGCTTCATGTCAGTTTAGGCCTACATGCTTGCCTGGTTGCCACCCTTAGCTTATTCAGAGCCACACAACAAGGTTCACTACCATCGGACCTACATCACCAGACATATAAGCTTTAAAGGGTAGTTCAGTGAAAAACGTATGCTGCGTGCAAATTTTTAATAATCCTTAGTGAACCGGTTTCGGCCCTTTAGGCTATCATCAGTACTCTAATCTGCCGGAAGAGAAACAAAGGACAGCTCAAAGAGGTATGAATGCTGTTAAAGGTTGGAGAGAAGAAATAAAATGTCAATGTTACTCATTCGTCAGATTGAGGCCGACCCACCGGAGATCACCACGCAACCAGCCACCAGTTACATGTCTAGGGCCAAAGGACAAGACTCAATACGTCCACAACACTCCAAACACAACAGCTTGACTCAATCCATGATTGCACATTACAGAAACGTCACAAAATGTTTGTTAAAATTAGATTAAAATGTTAAAACTATTAAAAATGTTTGTTAATAAAATGGGTTAAAACGGTTTTCGGAATAAATTAGAAATGTTTTCCATTAAAAACTAAATGATAAAACGTTAAAAGTCAAAATTAAAATTAAAAATTCGGACGTCTTTTATTTTAAAAATTTAAAGCCGTCCCTTAGGTCGTTAGAGGTCGTAATGAGCCCACGAAGATCGAAATTGGCTTTGGACGGAGATAATAGACAACCCAGAGACATCTACCATCAATTTGGCCGAAAAAATAAATTAATCTCCTGTGTAGGGGGACGTAGCTACGGTTTAGATTTACTTGTGTGTTAACACACTGCGAGTTGAGAGCCATTTCCTTCGTGATCTCCACATCCTCCATAAAGTTCAGCCTGTTGAAGTTGCGAGTTGACAAGCTGTGCAGGATTTTCGCATTTGTTCCGATGTCGAACCTGTGGCCAGTCTCAATCAAGTGCCCACCAAAAGCAGAATTGCTGGTCCTGCTGATATGCTCTCCGACTCTAGTTTGCAACGCTCTGATCGTGCGCCCGATGTAAGTGACGTCACAATCATTGCATTTCAGTTTGTATATACCACTTTTGGGCACATGGGTAAGTTTATCTTTTGAGTTGACGAGAAAAGACTTCAGGGACAAATTATTCTTGTGCACGATCCTGGCTTCAGGAACATTTTGCCTGACTCTTCTGGAGAAGGAGCGAGTCAAGCTGGCGGACACAAAGGGGATGACAAAAACGGGGCTGTCTGGACTCTGCAGAACACGCGGGTATGACAGGTTGGGTATTTCAGCGCTGCGAAACCTGTCAATAAGCCTGTCAATACAAACCGGGTCGTAGCCGTTGTTCAGGGCTATTTGCTTGATAGTGTTGAGTTCAAGCTTGTAGTAGTCTTCTGACAGTGGTGTACGAAGCAACCTGTGTACGTAACACCTGAAGGCCGCCATCTTGTGCTGAGAATGGTGATTAAAATCCCCACGAATCGCATGGTCCGTTTGTGTTGGTATCCTAAATATCGCGAATTCCAATTTGTTATTGTTAATAAATATAGTCAAGTCCAGAAAGTTGAGCTTTTTGTTCAATTCGGTTTCCAAAGTGAACTTGATTTTAGGATGTATGTGATTAATTTTTTCCAGCAAAAATTCAGCTCCCTTTGTGTCCGTGTCCAGGATGCAGAAGCAATCGTCCACGTAGCGTGTCCAAAAAGAATCTCCTTATTGCTGTCAGTCAGAATGAAGTTGTCAAAAATTTCAGCCAGAAATGGGGACAAGCAGCTCCCCATCGCGAAGCCGTCCTCCTGTTCGTAAAATTGACCGTTAAACTAAAAAAAGTTTTGTTTTAAGCAAATCCGGAGGAGAGAAATAATGTCCACGATCTTCGAGTGGTCGGTCAGTCATCCTGGACTCGAGCATACACCTGACAAACAGAACCGACTCATCCACCGGGATAGAGGTAAAGAGGTTGGTGACGTCAAAAGACACCATGGTGTTGTTATTCGACATCGTGAACCAAAGAACGCAAAAGAGGACCAGTTTTTGTCCAAAGACCTTCAAGGGAAGGGACAATCCAGAGGTAGATTTCAAGGTTTTCAAGTTCTTCAGCTCAATGTAGGGATAATTCATATAATAATTGGAGTCCACCACAATTTCATAATAGTCATGGTAGTAGTTTAACTCAAAATAAAGAGACTCTTAAAGTGAAATTGAGTGTGACAATACTGTTTGTTTTCTTGGAGTAGTGGCACATAAAGGCTATAGATTGTATTTTGTATTGATTCTAGTTCCACTGACCATATGGTCAATACAAAATCACATTTTTGTGATTTGGTTTACTTGGAAGAACCTATAAAGATAACTGTTGCTAAGAATGATGGTTGTTAATAAAAGTAGTAAGTAAAGTTAAAAGCAGAAAGATAAATTGTACTATAAAAAATGTATTTTTTGTTCCTGATTTGAGAAAAAAATACTGATGGTTAAAAGATTAGAAAGTAATGATATTAAGGTTATTTTTAAAATTGTACATGTAAAAATTATATACAAAAGGGTGATCTAATAGCAAAAAGGTTTAGCAAAAAGAAGAAATTTATATAAAATTACTTTTATAAAATATTGGTTCAGAATATCTTAATATTGAGAGTAAAAACAATGATTTAACAAAGAAGTAAAGTTTACAAAAAAGTAAAACAAAGTGCCATAAAAAATATGGTTCAGTGGTTACATAAAGATATAAAAATACAAGAAGTTGATTTTTGCAAATCTTGTATCAGTGGCAAAATGTTTAGATATCCTTTTGGAACTAGAACAAAAAGCAGCAGGGTACTAGAGATTATATAATCGAATGTTTGTGGCCCTATTTCTCCTTTGACTTTTGAGGGGGAAAATATTTTGTAAGCTTTATTGATGATTTTTGAAAAAAGAAAGTTTGAAGTGTTAGACAAATTTAAGGAATTTATCAGTATGGTACGAGTCTCAATTTAGTTTAAAAGTTTTAAAACTGCGTTGTGATAATAGGGGGAAATATATTCCTCATGATTTTAAAGCTTTATTCTGCAAAAAAAAAGGAATTACTTTGGATTATACAACATCATATAGTCCTCAGCAAAATGGTAAGGCAGAATCATAGCTTAGTTGAAAGGAGCAGGGCAATAATGATTGAATATAGAATACCAAAAAGTTTTTGGGGTGAGGCAATTCGAACAGTAAATTATTTAATGAATAGAGGGACTCATGGTAGGGTATTCATTAGGATATAGATTGTGATCTATAGATAAGAAGAAAATAATAATGGCTAGGGATGTAGTATTTAAAGAAGATGAGTTTGGTTTAAAAATAATATTATAAAAGTGAACACAAGTTATGAAAGTTACAATAATGAAGCAATGGAAAATAATCAAAATATTTCCGCTTCGAGCTTGATTTTGAATAATGATGAAGTTAAAAATGGAGTTTCATGCTTACATGATAGCCGTAGAAGTATAAGAAATTACCCTCAAAGTTTGAGGATTTTGAACTATATTTATATGGCATTTGATGCATGTAGTTATCTTGAAAATGTGTTGAAAACATTTGATGAAGTAGGTATAGAGTATAGGTTACATAAATAAAAATGCATAAATGCTATAAAGGGAGAAATAAGTTCAATAGAGAATGATACATGGGAAAAAGTGAAAATGCCAAGTGGTGTAAAGGTTTTAGATACAAAGTGGGTATTTGCTTAAAAGAAAATAAACAGGACAGATTTAAAGCTATGTTAGTAGTAAGGGGCTTTGAGCAGGAAAAAGATAAGCATTACCCAGAAATATACTCCTGTTACAAAAATGAACACAATTATTAGATCATTGTTGAATATTGGAAATCAGTTTGGTTATCATTTTCAACAATTAGATGTCAAAACTGCTTTCCTAAATAGGGTCTTAGAAAAAATATCTATATATATATTTTAAAATTTGTATTTTGAACAAAATAAATAGAGACCCAATAAGTTTTTGGAAAAAAATAAATAAATGCTTGTTGGACACAGGTTTTAGATCAGAGAATGACTTTTGTTTGTACATTATAAATCAAAATATATGAGTTTTGTATTTATTAATATATGTTGGTGATATTATTTTCTGCGGTTCAAATTTAAATAAAATAAAATGTAAGAAACAGAAATTCATGACTAAATTCAAAATTAAAGATAAGAGATAACTGAAATATTTCTTGGGTCTTGAAATTTCTTACATTAGAGATGAAGGTATATTAAGAATTGGCCAGACTAACTACACAAAAAGTATTTTGGAAAAATTTTATATAACAAATGGTAAAACTTCTGATATATGTTTAGATCATAAACTAAAAATTTTGTACTAATCCCTAGAATTTGACTAAAAAACCTGTCAAGGTTTGGTAGGCGGTTTGATGTATTTAATGTTAGGGAGTCGACCAGACATTTGTTTCGCTGTCAATTTTTTTAGTCGCTATCAGGACAAAGTTAAAGTAGAAGTATGGGTGCATTTACAAGTGTTACAATACCTAAAAGCTGCTGTGACATTAGGTTTAGAATATTATAGATCTGATAAGGTTGATTTTTGTTGTTTTGTAGACGCAGATTGGGGTGATGACACGCATGATAGAAAAAAATCGTTAGTGGACACCTGATTAAAATATTTGGTAATGTGGTAAGTTGGACAAATAAAAAAGAATCATGCGCATCATTGTCCACAACTGAGGCAGAATTTGTAGCTTTATGTTCATCAGTTCAAGAAGGTTTGTGGATGAAAAAAATATTTTTAGATTTCAATGTTAGTTTTGATAGGTACTTTAATATTTTATGAAAACAACCAAGGTTTAATTCAGAATCCGAATAACCGTAGGGTGCAGCATTTAGATTTAAAATTGAATTTGGTTCCTGAGTGTGTGGAAAATAATATTATCAATTTAGTGTATGTTGAAACTGCGCTTTAGTTAGCTGATATATTAACAAAAGGTTTATCAAAACACCAATTGAAAGTTCTTCGATATTGTTTAAAAGATACCAGCGAGGGGGGGGGGGTGTTGACGTAGGCTAAAATCGTGTTTAGTCATATCGACCAACAGAGCGCACTCTATTCTCTTTGGTTAGAGGTTAAGATATGTATTTTGATAAGTTAGAATAAAATGTGGCTATAATTAAGAATGTACATGTGTATAAAGCTTTCCGTTTAATTAAACTTTGTTAAATGTCACTAATGCTATTTGTATTATTCCTTCTACATAATCAACAACACAAACAACATAAACTTAAAAAAAATTATCCATAAGGTTAACGATTTTGACTAAACTTCCAATTCATTAGCATTACACTTATGTGAGTGTAATATAAAAAGAACAAAAATATAGATACTTTTCTAGACTATGAGAACAGAGCATCCAAAACTTTGAGAGCCTTGATACCAAACAGTTACTATATTTGCAATTTCTCCACCTTCTCCTACTAAATATATGGTCAGAGTAGTCAGAGATAAACTTTTCAAAATACTGATACATAGGTATTGAAAATCAGTGTTTGCGAAGATATTATCAATGCAGCTGGCACAACAACTAAATACTTATTCAAGTACTTCAAACAAATTGTGCTATTTTAAAATGTAATGTGTTGTCCACACATGCAACACTTTCAACAAAACAGTAATGATATAACTTATTTGACAAGAAATGTCACTGTTATATCGTAAGAAAAACGACTCACATCTTATTGTATAATATTTATACAGTGCGTTTTTTTTAACGCGCAACATAGGGTTTTACGTGTTAAATTTTTAAGCCCCTGTTAGACCATGTTATTTTGGAACTACAGGTCTAAAACTTGACGGGTGTGTCTTTAGTACCCTGAAGCTTAAGTAAGTTAACCAATTTGGTCTAAAAAGTAATTAAAAACTGGCAAAAAATCATTTTTTTCGAAAAGATTTTATCGTTTCATACTCCCTGTATGCATTGTTGTTTTTTGTTGTTTTTGATACTGGCAGGCCAGGTAGCAGGTAGAGTGACATATTTTGACTGCATCATGACCCGACATATTTTGAACTCAAAAGGGCATTTTATGATTGATTAGGATACTGTTTGGCTTCAAACTGAGGTCATTTTGAACAATTAACTTATAAAAATACTTCTTTTATTCTTAACTTTCTTGATACAAAGTTAATGATCAACTTGTTTTACCTTCTACGCCAAATTTTACCTGCTACATGCCGTGCCAGTATCAAAAACAACAAGCACCTATCATACATACAGGGAGTATGGAAAGATAAAATCTTTTCGAAAAAAGATGATTTTTTGCAAGTTTTTAATCACTTTTTAGGCCGAATTGGTAAACGTACTTAAGCTACAGGGTACGAAACAGCCACCCGTCAAGTTTTATACTTGTAGTTCCAAAACAACATGGTCTAACATGGGCTTAAAAATTTAACACGTGAAATCCTGTGTTGCGCGTTAAAAAAAACGCACTGTACATATTACTTTTCATAGCATATTTTAGCATTTAAATTAAACAAAAATATATTTTATTATTATTTTTATATACATATATTTATTTTATTATTAATTTTATTAATACTTGTTTTTTGTGATTTTTAACATTACTTAGTATATCAAAATTTTATCATTGCCCCTTCTGACAAAAACAAAGTTTTTTGCCATTGCTTTTGTCAGAAGCTTATAGCTGCTTTATTGAGACATTTCTAGAACATTTGGAATACTCTGTATATGAGAAATTGCTGTTAGTTTGTTAGCTGATTTATACTTTTTTGTGCATACAGGGTGCCAATTATTGGAAAATATACAAGAAAGTGTAAATTGGGGCAAAATTGAGCAATTTAAAGTCGAATAAAATGCCACTTTCAATATTAAAAAAATGTTAGTACTTTCGGAGATATCTAAAAAAAAAACGAAATATTGGAAATTAGTTTTTAGTTTTTACTTATTTATTTGATAAGATAACTGCACACAAAAGACCTTTTACCATTGCCACTTTTCCTTCTCTACAATCTAACAATATCAAATTTCAGATCCAATTATGTTTTAATAAAGGGTCTCTTAAAAAACAACATCTCAACAATTCTCTATTTAGTAACTTGACCCTTCTTCATGTGACATCATTGATTTTTTCAAACCAATGAGCATGTGATACAAACCATTCACTCTGACTTTCTAATCAATTGTTGATAGATGTTTCTTTATCGCACTTTTTTGGGTTTTTCCTGATTTATTTGATAAGGTATCTAAAAATAAATGAAATTTAACAGTGCGACGTTTCTTCCTTTACGACATCGCATTATCATAAATGACAAAAGTCCCTGTTTTTGACATCCATCATCAGTTTTTAGGTTTTTGTTATGGAGACGCCATATTAGATAGAATTGTATTTATTGAAAATATTTTTTGTTAAAGTTAAGCTAAAATAACATAATTTGTATCTTCACAATTGTATCAATATTTTCACAACAATCTTTTTATTTTAATCAATATTTTATAAGGTTTTTAAAAAATAGATTAACACTTGTTTTTGACATTTTGTTTGACTGCTCATTGTATTTATTTTGGTATTTACTATTTATCATATAATGCATATACTTGAATATTAACTTTATTTATAACTAAAAATAATATCAAGAAAATTGAGATATAAACTATTTTATGTTTATGTTGTTTTATTACTATAACTGCACTATGGTTTAAAATAATAGACAGTCTCGATGTTATTAATTAATGTTGTTAGGTGATACCACAACTGTCTTCTGTAAAAGCAAAGTTGACTTTGATTCAATTTTATGGTTGGAGTTTTACTTGATTTGAGTAAACATTGTGCCATGGAATGACTGTCTAGGTTTTTCTATTTTTTATTCTAACATTGTAAAAAATAGGTTAAATTTGGCTGTATGCTGCATTTCTAGTTATGGAGCCTTTTAGAGAAATAAGGACCAAACTTCAAAAAAAAACTGGCAGACTTATATCTTAGAACAGGTACTACATGATTTCCTAACCACAAATTCATCTTAACTTTGTAATGTATTCTGTAAATATTCAAGATAATTTGTTTGTTGAGCAAACTAGATTGAAACTCACTATCGAGTTTACTATTTTGTAACTCACAACTAAATCGTATTTTTTTTTTTCAAAATGAAGTTTATGAACATATATGGTCATAAAATAGTTTTCTTCTCAGTTTTCGTAATATTACTTTTAGTTATAAATAAAGTTTGAAATCAAGATTGGGGGTGGGAAGACTGGGAAGCTGGTTTTTTTTTTCTTCTGCAGTATAAGGTAAGAAACTCTTTTATATACTTTTCTTAATTTAATTATCCTAACGTGTTAATTATTTTACAGTTTATTCGCCCCGTTTTAATGATTAAATAATATCAATCAATGGGGGGGGGGTCTTGCTGTCTATCCCTGTATAGAAAGACAGCATTACTTTAATTTTATTAAGTAACATTTAAGCTCGCATTTGAGGTACCTATGTCCTTCGCCATTGTTCACCTTTGTAGAATGTTAATTTTCTAGCTCCGGATGATGGACATGTCTATGTCCGGAACCAGTCGAGCGCGCCCCCTTTAATTAGTAGGTTATAATAAATTTATAGTGGCAAAGACTGTGTGCCATTCCGCACCCTGTATAAATAAAGTTGTTAAATATTCAAGAATATGCATTATATGATAAATAGTAAATACCATGAGCAGTCTCACAAAATGTCAAAAACAGGTGTTAATCTATTTTTTAAAAACCAAATCTTATAAAATTTTGATTAAAACATAAAGATTTGTTGTAAAAATATCTCGGATAATATTGACACAATTGTGAAGATACAAATTGAGTTATTATAGCTTAACTGTAACCAAAAATATTTTAAATAAATAAAATTCTATCTAATATGGCATCCCAAAACAAAAACCTTAAAACTGATGATGGTTGTCAAAAAGAGGGACTTTTTATGTCATTTATGATAATGCCATGTTGCAAAGGAAAAAAAGTGGCACCAAAAAGACGGGAAGAAAGACCCAAAAGCTTGGGATAAAATAACATCAATCAGAGCATTAATCAACAATTGATTAGGAAGGCAGAGTGAATTCCATGATGTCATTCAACAGGGTCACATGCTCATTGGTTAGAAAAAGTCAATGATGTCTCATGAAGAAGTGTCAAGTAATAATGGAGAATTGTTTAAATGTAATTTTTTCAAGAGACTCTTTATTAAAACATAATTGAATTTGAAATTTGATATTGTCACATTGTAGAGGAGGAAAAGTGGCAATGGTAATCTTATCAAAGAAATAAGTAAAAGTTAAAACCTAATTTCCAATATTTTGGTTTTTTTTTTGGGATATCTCCGAAAGTACTAAAAATTTTCTAATATTTAACATTTTATTCGACTTTAAATTGCTCAATTTTGCCCCAATTTAAACTTTCTTGTACCTATTTCTTGAAATAACCAAAATCCCCATGATGAGTCTCAAAGAATGGGCACCCTGTAAACACAAAAAAATAAAATCAGTTTACAAACTAACAGCAATTTCTCATATACTGAGTATTCCAAATGTTTTAGAAAGGTCTTAATAAAGCAGCTATAAGTTTCTGACAAAAGACCTTGTGTTTGCCATAAGCCATATAGCTGCAGTAAAAAAAATTTTATATAGGTACTATGTAAGGTTAAGAACCCCAAAAAAAAATATCTCCTGATAGTCATTGAAAATTTTTATAAAGTAGGGCTTTGAACACACCACATTTGGTTTTAATATAATTGTTACTAATATAACATTACCTTTTCTTAATACTTCAGGTGATTTTTCTTTTAAACCAAGGTTTAAACTTTATCAAAGAACAACCAGTTTTATTTTTGGCCAAGTCCCTGATAAAATCAAATTAGAATGTGGATTACACTCAGATTAGAAATTTGAAATGAAAATACATAGTATTAACAGAGTAGTCAACATTTCCTGTTAATAATTTATGATGATATAAGTTGCATTGTAAATTGAATAAAAAATGGTTGATTTAAAAGAAAGAAAACAAGTAACATTACTCTGAGCATTACTCATGATGATCAGTTAGGATGACAAATGACATTCACATCTCAAGCACAATATACCAGGTGTCCAAGAGCACCCTGGACATAGGAGATTAACATGGGAAAACGGTTTTGATTTTTTTGCGCCTGTAGGATTGATTTGATTGAAAAATCGTAATAATAAAAGTTGTAGTACCTATCACCGACTAGTTTTCTGTATTTTTTTCGGATCTCTAACTTGAGCCCTTTCGTCGTAAAACACGAACAAAAATGAGAAAATTTAAACTCTTGGCCTGCACTGTATAGGCAGTTGTCAGGCAACGGGTAAACAGGTCATTGTTGCTGGTATGGTTGGTCGACCACCGCTTATACAGTGCAGGTAAAAAGTTAAAATTTTCGCATTTTTGTTTGTGTTTTATGACGAAAGTGCTCAAGTTACAGATCTGAAAAAAATACAGAAAACTAGTCCGTGATAGGTACTACAACTTTCATTAATATGATTTTTCAATCAAATCAACCCTACAGGCGCAAAAAAATTAAAACCCTTTTCCCATGTTAATCGCCTATGTCCATGGTGCTCTTGGACACCTGGTATATTCAATAATACATTTCCTGATTAAAAATTTACTCCATTGTTGCAAAAATAGAATTTCCCATTATTTTCAACTAACATAAAAATAACATTAACCTAGTCTAGTGGTCCTGTGTTGGGATGACTAGGTTAATGCAACTGGTAATGTTATTTTCAACTTAGTTGAAAAGGCTAAAATCTCACCAGCAAAAAGAAATAACTAAAGTGTGCAATTTTTAATTTCAGTTTAGTAGAGGTTAGGCGAGGGGTTAGGGCAGTGATTTTGCTTGACTACTATATTCCTATTAACTTATCACCTTTTTGCAACATTCAACCAGATCCCAATCTAAACAAAAAACAAAATCTTTCCATTCACCTAGATATTGCAGTTTTACTATATATTAAAAAGTGCACATTGTGTTCTTTTTTAACATACCTAATAATAAAAGTATAAAATGATTATACAAAATTTATTTACCTTGATCTGAGGCTTCTTAAGGAACTATGGCCACTCATTTTGTTTATCCAGAAGTCCACAGGTACATATGTAGTAACAGGGATAGCAACAATCACTGGAGCTAAAACTGGAACACACTATTAGGTATATCGCACCAAACCACAATTAAACTTTTCCAAACAGGAATGTGGGCTAGTACAGTAAAGTTTTGATGTGACTAGTGTTATTATAGTTTACATATTTAAGTACATAAGCTTTGACAATAGACAGGAAACAGGTGTTCTAGTATAAGCAAAACTTTTTTAGCAATTTTTTTGTGCGGGTGTGAGTTTAGACTGCCTTTGTCCTTGTCTTGTCCCAGTGCATTGGTGTGAAGTCAGCAAGCATATCTAAATTGCGGGTCGAAAACGAGTCGGTCATCTTGAGATCGCGGTCGGGGGTCGGGGGGTCGGGAGAATGAATCTGTCTTCTCACTTTCTTTCTGTCAACTCTCTTGACGTCCGGGGTCTGTCTGCTGTCGTCTGCCGACGAGATCAGCGGTGTTGCCAATGTGACCAGCTGATCTGAGGTGGATGGCGCTTCGCCACATTCATACACATTTACACAACAAAAAACTTATGGCGTGGTGCATATCTTAAAAATCTAGACATTCAGACTATTTTTATACAGTTTTGGACTTATCTGGACTGAAAGCCCGTTTGTACACTGTCCATAATCTTGAAAATGTCATTTCAAGCTTCTTCACTATTAAATTGATTTCCTCACTCATTGGTGCAAAAAATTGGATAATTTTTAAGAAATTCTGACTGTTTTTAGTGCTTTAAGACTGAAAAATCGAGTTTAAGACTATTTAAAATACTAAAAGTAAAGTTTCAGACTTTCAAACAAAAAAACTGGCTCAAAATGCTACGATATTAGCAATAAAAACTAATTTTAGGAAATGAATTAGTCCAAAAATTGAATTTGGACTGTTTCCACTGTGAAATTTAATTCTAGACTTGTTTTAATCCAGAAAATTGAGAAAAAAAAGTCAACTTTTATACTATTTTTAGTAGTAAAAATTGATTTCCGGACTGTTTTTAGTACTTGAAATTCAGTTTTAAATACTTATTGCAGATTGACAATGGATTGCAGTCTGGAAAAACAATTTATAAGATTATTCTTAGAAGTAAATAACAAGTTTTTAGACTATTCAGTACAAATTTGGAAGTCTTGAATGTTCAGTTTTACACTACCTATAATGTAAAAAATAAACGCCAGTAAAAATGAGTCCAAAAATCCTGTTTTTTGACTATTTTTTTCAGAGTCAAAAATTGACTTGTTAACCTCTCAGATAAAGGGATTTGAATCTTTTTGAACCATTTTAAAGTAAAATTTACGATAGCTTAGGTAGAAATTTTTGTAATTTCTAAATAATATCCAGTAAGCGTAGAAATTAGAGCGGGAAAATATAGACCATCCCCCTATATCGATGCCAAAAAACCATTTTGACGAATGTCAATTACATCTCATAACAAAAATTTATTTCATAAGTACTTGTTCCAAATTTGATCAAAATTGCCAATGGATCGAATGATCTGACAGTTAAGCAAAATACGATTTTTAAACTGAAATTTGGAGAATTCTTTCTTCCTTAGGAAGCGTTCTTTAGGAAAATGGCATAATGCATGTGAAGTTATTTTATGATAAGTTATCGAATGTTGAATTACTGACACTTACAACTGGACCTCCCTGTATAAACAGCCGGGCTAGGCCCGGTAGTAAATTGTTGTCGAGATTGTTCACGAGTTGTCAGTTCAAGTCAGCGTCAGTTTGTTTGTGCACAAACAAAATACGGTGCGTTATTTTTAACGCGCAACATAGGATTTTACGTGTTAAATTTTTAATTTTAAGTCTATGTTAGACCATGTTATTTTGCTACTACAGATGTAAAACTTGACGGATCTGTCTTTAATACCTTGAATCTTAAGTAAGTTTGCCTACTCCCTGTATGCATAATAGGTACTTGTTTTTTATACTGGCAGAGCAAGTAGCAGTTAGAGTGACATATTTTGACTGCATCATGGCCCGGCATCTTTTGAACGCTAAAAAGACATTTTACGATTGTTTGGGATCAAACAATCATCTGTTTGGCTTCAAACGAAGTTCACTTTGAACAATACAATTAAAAAAATACTTTTTTTTACTAAACTTAAGCTATCTTTCTCAGCTAAGCTATCAGCTTCTTGATATCAGTGATGATCTTCTGACCACCTTGTTTTGGTCACAAACATGGTCTAACGTAGGCATAAAAATTAAAAAAAAAACGCACTGTATATGGTATTAAATAAAAAGAAAGCGTGGTGTTTTAGTGAGTAAAAATGGTACAATTTATTACCTGATTTTGCTACTCTGCCGACTTCGGCTTTTCTTTATATGTTTGCTATGATTATCAATACCATGATTATTACTTCCACTACTGCTATTCTCTCGACTCCAGCTTTTAATCGTCTGTGTTCCACCGCTTAGGATACTTCTCACAACTATTTTCTTGTTTCGATTCAGTTTTGCTATTCATGTTATCATGTTCATGCTGAACAACCGTCCTATCCTCCCAGACCACCTGGTCTGTTTTGATGCGTCCAAATACTGGAACTTAAAACAATAACGATTTTATGAACAATAATATTAAAATATACAATTATTTATAACCTACCTCGGTAAACATGGACTTTTAAGTAGATTTGTTCATAGTCCTCGATAGAACGTTTTTGATGAGTATCAGATTCCGTACAAAAACTATTAGTATTTGTACAATTGACTGTTCCTTTCAAGGCAGTGAGCTGAGATTTTTGTATCTTCGATAAAAAATTTCGTTGTATGTTGCCATCAAAATGTGACCTAGAACAGTTGTAACAATTTTTTAATACAAATATTGAAACCAAAATTTGAAATTTAAATAAAAGTTAGTCGTTTTACGGTCACACATTAGTTTCCACATACAGTGTGTGCATTGACGAGCATTTTTTGAGAAAAAAAATTAAATATACAGGGTGTTCAAAAACTGAGATATGCCGTTCGAGTTGACATTTTCAAATGATAACCCCCATTTTTTATTGAACTTATGGATTCTACGTAAGTTTTGGCTATTTTTCATGTAGCATATCCTATGTCGATATTCAGCTTTCGTTTTCGAGAAAATAACAGTTAAAAAATATAACAGATTTTATTGAAAATATTAAACACTATTTTATTATTAAACAAAAACAATAATTATTTAGTTAGGTAAATGTTCAAATTGAAACCCTTATTATGGCACTATCCCAAACGATCGATAAATTCATGCTGAACCCTATTTATGGTTTCTTGACTAATGTTAGCACACACTCTTCTAATTCTGATTTTTAAGTCGTCAATGATTCAGGTTTAGTATAATAAACAAAAAAAAAGAAAGTTTGAATTGTTAGACAAATTTAAGGAATTTATCAGTATGGTAGAGTCTCAATTTAGTTGAAAAGTTTTAAAACTGCGTTGAGATAATGGAGGGAAATATATTCCTCATGATTTTAAAGCTTTATTCTCCAAAAAAAAGGGATTACTTTGGATTATACAACATCATATAGTCCTCAGCAAAATGGTAAGGCAGAATCATAGCTTAGTTGAAAGGAGCAGGGCAATAATGATTGAATATAGAATACCAAAAAGTTTTTGGGGTGAGGCAATTCGAACAGTAAATTATTTAATGAATAGAGGAACTCAGGAAGTGGTATCATGGTATTGATACACTATGTATATTCATTAGGATATACCAGGTGTCCAAGAGCACCCTGGACATAGGAGATTAACATGGGAAAACGGTTTTGATTTTTTTGCGCCTGTACGATTGATTTGATTGAAAAATCGTCGAAAGTTGTAGTACCTATCACGGACACAAAAGTGAACACAAGTTATGAAAGTTACAATAATGAAGCAATGGAAAATAATCAAAATATTTCCGCTTCGAGCTTGATTTTGAATAATGATGAAGTTAAAAATGGAGTTTCATGCTTACATGATAGCCGTAGAAGTATAAGAAATTACCCTCAAAGTTTGAGGATTTTGAACTATATGTATATGGCATTTGATGCATGTAGTTATCTTGAAAATGTGCTGAAAACATTTGATGAAGTAGGTATAGAGTATAGGTTACATAAATAAAAATGGATAAATGCTATAAAGGGAGAAATAAGTTCAATAGAGAATGATACATGGGAAAAAGTGAAAAAGCCAAGTGGTGTAAAAGTTTTAGATTCAAAGTGGGTTTTTGCTTAAAAGAAAATAAACAGGACAGATTTAAAGCTATGTTAGTAGTAAGGGGCTTTGAGCAGGAAAAAGATAAGCATTACCCAGAAATATATTCTCCTGTTACAAAAATGAACACTATTATTAGATCATTGTTGAATATTGGAAATTAGTTTGGTTATCATTTTCAACAATTAGATGTCAAAACTGCTTTTCTAAATAGGGTCTTAGAAAAAATTTCTATATATATATATTTAAAATTTGTATTTTGAACAAAATAAATAGAGATCCAATAAGCTTTTGGAAAAAATAAATAAATGTTTGTTGGACACAGGTTTTAGATCAGAGAATGACTTTTGTTTGTACATTTTAAATCAAAATATATGAGTTTTGTATTTATTAATATATGTTGGTGATATTATTTTCTGCGGTTCAAATTTAAATAAAATAAAATGTAAGAAACAGAAATTCATGACTAAATTCAAAATTAAAGATAAGAGATAACTGAAATATTTCTTGGGTCTTGAAATTTCTTACATTAGAGATGAAGGTATATTAAGAATTGGCCAGACTAACTACACAAAAAGTATTTTGGAAAATTTTTATATAACAAATGGTGAAACTTCTGATATATGTTTAGATCCTAAACTAAAAATGTTGTACTAATCCCCAGAATTTGACTAAAAAACCTGTCAAGGTTTGGTAGGCGGTTTGATGTATTTAATGTTAGGGAGTCGACCAGACATTGGTTTCGCTGTCAATTTTTTTAGTCGCTATCAGGACAAAGTTAATGTAGAAGTATGGGTGCATTTACGAGTGTTACAATACCTAAAAGCTGCTGTGAATTTAGGTTTAGAATATTATAGATCTGATAAGGTTGATTTTTGTTGTTTTGTAGACGCAGATTGGGGTGGTGACACGCATGATAGAAAAAAATCGTTAGTGGACACCTGATTAAAATATTTGGTAATGTAGTAAGTTGGACAAATAAAAAAGAATCATGCGCATCATTGCCCACAACTGAGGCAGAACTTGTAGCTTTATGTTCATCAGTTCAAGAAGGTTTGTGGATGAAAAAATTTATATTTAGATTTCAATGTTAGTTTTGATAGGTACTTTAATATTTTATGAAAACAACCAAGGTTGTATAGCTTTAATTCAGAATCCGAATAACCGTAGGGTGTAGCATTTAGATTTAAAATTGAATTTGGTTCCTGAGTGTGTGGAAAATAATATTATCAATTTAGTGTATGTTGAAACTGCGCTTTAGTTAGCTGATAATGCTGATATATTAACAAAAGGTTTATCAAAACACCAATTGAAAGTTCTTCGATATTGTTTAAAAGATACCTGCGTGGGGGGGGTGTTGACGTAGGCTAAAATCGTGTTTAGTCATATCGACCAACAGAGCATGGCTCTATTGTCTTTGGTTAGAGGTTAATTTATGTATTGATACATTTTCATTACGACTAGGGGCGCAATTTTGAGTCCGCATTATTCAGAGCACTTTGTGATTGGCTGGGAATTAAGAAAACCAGAACTACTCCGCTACACCCGCGATCAGACGGAATGATTAAACGTTTCAACTGGACACTCGCCAAATACTTAAGAACAGTCCTCAATACTAATCAGACTAATTGGAAAGACTTTAGTTTAGAAAATTGACTTAGAAACCAGTAGTAAACTTTGAAACATTGAAAATTGACTTGAGAGGCTTAAAAACTGTCTTAAAAATTATTAACAACTTTAGTTTTGAAAATTGGCTTGTAGACAGAAAACTATTTCTTAAAAATTTTTGACCACAAATTCATACATTTAAACCTTGAAAATTGGCTTAGACACATAAAAGTGACTCTCAACCAATGAAAAGTGACATCAGAAGCTTAAAATTTGCATTTAAAGGAAGTTTATAAAATTAAAAAAAAAATCATTCTTTTAGTTTTGAAAATAGTCTTAAATAGAGAATATTGACATATGATTCATGAAAATTGACTTTAAGACTAGCTTTTCAATTCTTTTTTTTATATTCTTTCTATTTTTTTACAACTCTGGATTTTTAGTGTTTTAAAACTGCTTTCAGCTTGGAAAATCAAGTTTGAAAGCTATCTTCACTAAGTTTTTGACATAGCTGATTTAAAAAAACAAATTTTACATTTTCCATAAGCTTAAAAATGCCATTTAAAACTTTGTCACTATAAAATTGGCTTCTAGACACCACAGTGTTAAAAATTCGAGCATTTCTTAAAAATCTAGACATCAGACTATTTTTATACAGTTTTGGACTTATCAGGCCTGAAAGCCCGTTTGTACACTGTCCATAATCTTGAAAATGTCATTTCAAGCTTCTTCACTATTGATGAAGAATCGAAAAAACGAGTTTAAGACTATTTAAAATACTAAAAGTAAAGTTTCAGACTTTCAGACAAAAAAATTGGCTCAAAATGCTACGATATTAGCAATAAAAACTAATTTTAGGAAATGAATTAGTCCAAAAATTGAATTTGGACTGTTTCCACTGGGAAATTGAAATCTAGACTTGTTTTAATCCAGAAAATTGAGAAAAAAAAGTCAACTTTTATACTACAGGGGTGGGCATAAGTCACCTGGCAGCCTTGAAAACAGTTCATGCGTCAGACCCACCACTCTCGCTCGGATTTCAGGTGAATTTTTGCAAATTTTCGAGCGAGAGTGGTGGGTCTGACGCATGAACTGTTTTCAAGGCTGCCAGGTGACTTATGCCCACCCCTGTATTTTTAGTAGTAAAAATTGATTTCCGGACTGTTTTTAGTACTTGAAATTCAGTTTTAAACACTTGACAATGGATTGCAGTCTGGAAAAACAAATTATAAGATTATTCTTAGTAGTAAATAACAAGTTTTTAGACTATTCAGTACAAATTTGGAAGTCTTGAATGTTCAGTTTTACACTACCTATAATGTAAAAAATTAACGCCAGTAAAAATGAGTCCAAAAATCCTGTTTTTTGACTATTTTTTTCAGTGTCAAAAATTGACTCGTTAACCTCTCAGATGAAGGAATTTAAATCTTTTTGAACCATTTTAAAGTAAAATTTACGATAGCTTAGGTAGACATTTTTGTAATTTCTAAATAATATCCAGTAAGCGTAGAAATTAGAGCGGGAAAATAAAGACCATCCCCCTATATCGATGCCAAAAAACCATTTTGACGAATGTTAATTACATCTCATAACAAACATTTATTTCATAAGTACTTGTTCCAAATTTGATCAAAATTGCCAATGGATCGAATGATCTGACAGTTAAGCAAAATACGATTTTTAAACTGAAATTTGGAAAACTCTTTCTTCCTTAGGAAGCGTTCTTTAGGAAAATGACATAATGCATGTAAAGTTATTTTATGATAAGTTATCGAATGTTGAATTACTGACACTTACAACTGGACCTCCCTGTATAAACAGCCGGGCTAGGCCCGGTAGTAAATTGTTGTCGAGATTGTTCACGAGTTGTCAGTTCAAGTCAGCGTCAGTTTGTTTGTGCACAAACAAAATACGGTGCGTTATTTTTAACGCGCAACATAGGATTCTACGTGTTAAATTTTTACCTTTAAGCCTATGTTAGACCATGTTATTTTGCTACTACGGATGTAAAACTTTAATACCTTGAATCTTAAGTACGTTTGCCTACTCCCTGTATGCATAATAGGTACTTGTTTTTTATACTGGCAGAGCAAGTAGCAGGTAGAGTGACATATTTTGACTGCATCATGGCCCGACATGTTTTGAACGCTAAAAAGACATTTTACGATTGTTTGGGATCAAACAATCATCTGTTTGGCTTCAAACGTAGTTCACTTTGAACAATACAATTAAAAAAATACTTTTTTTTACTAAACTTAAGCTATCTTTCTCAGCTAAGCTATCAGTGATGATCTTCTGCAATTTGACCTTGTTTTGGTCACAAACATGGTACAACGTGGGCTTAAAAATTAAAAACAAACGAACATGGTATTAAATAAAAAGAAAGCGTGGTGTTTTAGTGAGTAAAAATGGTAGAATTTATTACCTGATTTTGCTACTCTGCCGACTTCGGTTTTTCTTTATATGTTTGCTATGATTATCAATACCATGATTATTACTTCCACTACCGCCATTCTCTCGACTCCAGCTTTTAATCGTCTGTGTTCCACCGCTTAGGATAATTCTATCACAGCTATTTTCTTGTTTCGATTCAGTTTTGCTATTCATGTTATCATGTTCATGCTGAACAACCGTCCTATCCTCCCAGACCACCTGGTCTGTTTTGATGCGTCCAAATACTGGAACTTAAAACCATAACGATTTTATGAACAATAATATCAAAATATACAATTATTTATAACCTACCTCGGTAAACATGGACTTTTAAGTAGATTTGTTCATAGTCCTCGATAGAACGTTTTTGATGAGTATCAGATTCCGTACAAAAACTATTAGTATTTGTACAATTGACTGTTCGTTTCAAGGCAGTGAGCTGAGATTTTTGTATCTTCGATATAAAATTTCGTTGTATGTTGCCATCAAAATGTGACCTAGAACAGTTTAACAATTTTTTAATACAAATATTGAAACCAAAATTTGAAATTTCAATAAAAGTTAGTCGTTTTACGGTCACACATTAGTTTCCACATACAGTGTGTGCATTGACGAGCATTTTTTGAGAAAAAAATTAAATATACAGGGTGTCCAAAAACTGAGATATGACCTTCGAAATGACATTTTCAAATAATAACCCCCATTTTTTATTGCACTTATGGATTCTACGTAAGTTTTGGGTATTTTTCATGTAGCATATCCTATGTCGATATTCAGCTTTCGTTTTCGAGAAAATAACAGTTAAAAAATATAACAGATTTTATTGAAAATATTAAACACTATTTTATTATTAAACAAAAACAATAATTATTTAGTTAGGTAAATGTTCAAATTGAAACCCTTATTATGGCACTATCCCAAACGATCGATAAATTCATGCTGAACCCTATTTATGGTTTCTTGACTAATGTTAGCACACACTCTTCTAATTCCGATTTTTAAGTCGTCAATGATTCAGGTTTAGTATAATAAACAAAAAAAAAGAAAGTTTGAATTGTTAGACAAATTTAAGGAATTTATCAGTATGGTAGAGTCTCAATTTAGTTTAAAAGTTTTAAAACTGCGTTGAGATAATGGAGGGAAATATATTCCTCATGATTTTAAAGCTTTATTCTCCAAAAAAAAGGGATTACCTTGGATTATACAACATCATATAGTCCTCAGCAAAATGGTAAGGCAGAATCATAGCTTAGTTGAAAGGAGCAGGGCAATAATGATTGAATATAGAATACCAAAAAGTTTTTGGGGTGAGGCAATTCGAACAGTAAATTATTTAATGAATAGAGGGACTCAGGAAGTGTATCATGGTATTGATACACTATGTATATTCATTAGGATATACCAGGTGTCCAAGAGCACCCTGGACATAGGAGATTAACATGGGAAAACGGTTTTGATTTTTTTGCGCCTGTACGATTGATTTGATTGAAAAATCGTCGAAAGTTGTAGTACCTATCACGGACACAAAAGTGAACACAAGTTATGAAAGTTACAATAATGAAGCAATGGAAAATAATCAAAATATTTCCGCTTCGAGCTTGATTTTGAATAATGATGAAGTTAAAAATGGAGTTTCATGCTTACATGATAGCCGTAGAAGTATAAGAAATTACCCTCAAAGTTTGAGGATTTTGAACTATATGTATATGGCATTTGATGCATGTAGTTATCTTGAAAATGTGCTGAAAACATTTGATGAAGTAGGTATAGAGTATAGGTTACATAAATAAAAATGGATAAATGCTATAAAGGGAGAAATAAGTTCAATAGAGAATGATACATGGGAAAAAGTGAAAAAGCCAAGTGGTGTAAAAGTTTTAGATTCAAAGTGGGTTTTTGCTTAAAAGAAAATAAACAGGACAGATTTAAAGCTATGTTAGTAGTAAGGGGCTTTGAGCAGGAAAAAGATAAGCATTACCCAGAAATATATTCTCCTGTTACAAAAATGAACACTATTATTAGATCATTGTTGAATATTGGAAATTAGTTTGGTTATCATTTTCAACAATTAGATGTCAAAACTGCTTTTCTAAATAGGGTCTTAGAAAAAATTTCTATATATATATATTTTAAAATTTGTATTTTGAACAAAATAAATAGAGATCCAATAAGCTTTTGGAAAAAATAAATAAATGTTTGTTGGACACAGGTTTTAGATCAGAGAATGACTTTTGTTTGTACATTTTAAATCAAAATATATGAGTTTTGTATTTATTAATATATGTTGGTGATATTATTTTCTGCGGTTCAAATTTAAATAAAATAAAATGTAAGAAACAGAAATTCATGACTAAATTCAAAATTAAAGATAAGAGATAACTGAAATATTTCTTGGGTCTTGAAATTTCTTACATTAGAGATGAAGGTATATTAAGAATTGGCCAGACTAACTACACAAAAAGTATTTTGGAAAATTTTTATATAACAAATGGTGAAACTTCTGATATATGTTTAGATCCTAAACTAAAAATGTTGTACTAATCCCCAGAATTTGACTAAAAAACCTGTCAAGGTTTGGTAGGCGGTTTGATGTATTTAATGTTAGGGAGTCGACCAGACATTGGTTTCGCTGTCAATTTTTTTAGTCGCTATCAGGACAAAGTTAATGTAGAAGTATGGGTGCATTTACGAGTGTTACAATACCTAAAAGCTGCTGTGAATTTAGGTTTAGAATATTATAGATCTGATAAGGTTGATTTTTGTTGTTTTGTAGACGCAGATTGGGGTGGTGACACGCATGATAGAAAAAAATCGTTAGTGGACACCTGATTAAAATATTTGGTAATGTAGTAAGTTGGACAAATAAAAAAGAATCATGCGCATCATTGCCCACAACTGAGGCAGAACTTGTAGCTTTATGTTCATCAGTTCAAGAAGGTTTGTGGATGAAAAAATTTATATTTAGATTTCAATGTTAGTTTTGATAGGTACTTTAATATTTTATGAAAACAACCAAGGTTGTATAGCTTTAATTCAGAATCCGAATAACCGTAGGGTGTAGCATTTAGATTTAAAATTGAATTTGGTTCCTGAGTGTGTGGAAAATAATATTATCAATTTAGTGTATGTTGAAACTGCGCTTTAGTTAGCTGATAATGCTGATATATTAACAAAAGGTTTATCAAAACACCAATTGAAAGTTCTTCGATATTGTTTAAAAGATACCTGCGTGGGGGGGGGGTGTTGACGTAGGCTAAAATCGTGTTTAGTCATATCGACCAACAGAGCATGGCTCTATTGTCTTTGGTTAGAGGTTAATTTATGTATTGATACATTTTCATTACGACTATTCAGAGCACTTTGTGATTGGCTGGGAATTAAGAAAACCAGAACTACTCCGCTACACCCGCGATCAGACGGAATGATTAAACGTTTCAACTGGACACTCGCCAAATACTTAAGAACAGTCCTCAATACTAATCAGACTAATTGGAAAGACTTTAGTTTAGAAAATTGACTTAGAAACCAGTAGTAAACTTTGAAACATTGAAAATTGACTTGAGAGGCTTAAAAACTGTCTTAAAAATTATTAACAACTTTAGTTTTGAAAATAGTCTTAAATAGAGAATATTGACATATGATTCATGAAAATTGACTTTAAGACTAGCTTTTCAATTCTTTTTTTTATATTCTTTCTATTTTTTTACAACTCTGGATTTTTAGTGTTTTAAAACTGCTTTCAGCTTGGAAAATCAAGTTTGAAAGCTATCTTCACTAAGTTTTTGACATAGCTGATTTAAAAAAACAAATTTTACATTTTCCATAAGCTTAAAAATGCCATTTAAAACTTTGTCACTATAAAATTGGCTTCTAGACACCACAGTGTTAAAAATTCGAGCATTTCTTAAAAATCTAGACATCAGACTATTTTTATACAGTTTTGGACTTATCAGGCCTGAAAGCCCGTTTGTACACTGTCCATAATCTTGAAAATGTCATTTCAAGCTTCTTCACTATTGATGAAGAATCGAAAAAAACGAGTTTAAGACTATTTAAAATACTAAAAGTAAAGTTTCAGACTTTCAGACAAAAAAATTGGCTCAAAATGCTACGATATTAGCAATAAAAACTAATTTTAGGAAATGAATTAGTCCAAAAATTGAATTTGGACTGTTTCCACTGGGAAATTGAAATCTAGACTTGTTTTAATCCAGAAAATTGAGAAAAAAAAGTCAACTTTTATACTACAGGGGTGGGCATAAGTCACCTGGCAGCCTTGAAAACAGTTCATGCGTCAGACCCACCACTCTCGCTCGGATTTCAGGTGAATTTTTGCAAATTTTCGAGCGAGAGTGGTGGGTCTGACGCATGAACTGTTTTCAAGGCTGCCAGGTGACTTATGCCCACCCCTGTATTTTTAGTAGTAAAAATTGATTTCCGGACTGTTTTTAGTACTTGAAATTCAGTTTTAAACACTTGACAATGGATTGCAGTCTGGAAAAACAAATTATAAGATTATTCTTAGTAGTAAATAACAAGTTTTTAGACTATTCAGTACAAATTTGGAAGTCTTGAATGTTCAGTTTTACACTACCTATAATGTAAAAAATTAACGCCAGTAAAAATGAGTCCAAAAATCCTGTTTTTTGACTATTTTTTTCAGTGTCAAAAATTGACTCGTTAACCTCTCAGATGAAGGAATTTAAATCTTTTTGAACCATTTTAAAGTAAAATTTACGATAGCTTAGGTAGACATTTTTGTAATTTCTAAATAATATCCAGTAAGCGTAGAAATTAGAGCGGGAAAATAAAGACCATCCCCCTATATCGATGCCAAAAAACCATTTTGACGAATGTTAATTACATCTCATAACAAACATTTATTTCATAAGTACTTGTTCCAAATTTGATCAAAATTGCCAATGGATCGAATGATCTGACAGTTAAGCAAAATACGATTTTTAAACTGAAATTTGGAAAACTCTTTCTTCCTTAGGAAGCGTTCTTTAGGAAAATGACATAATGCATGTAAAGTTATTTTATGATAAGTTATCGAATGTTGAATTACTGACACTTACAACTGGACCTCCCTGTATAAACAGCCGGGCTAGGCCCGGTAGTAAATTGTTGTCGAGATTGTTCACGAGTTGTCAGTTCAAGTCAGCGTCAGTTTGTTTGTGCACAAACAAAATACGGTGCGTTATTTTTAACGCGCAACATAGGATTCTACGTGTTAAATTTTTACCTTTAAGCCTATGTTAGACCATGTTATTTTGCTACTACGGATGTAAAACTTTAATACCTTGAATCTTAAGTACGTTTGCCTACTCCCTGTATGCATAATAGGTACTTGTTTTTTATACTGGCAGAGCAAGTAGCAGGTAGAGTGACATATTTTGACTGCATCATGGCCCGACATGTTTTGAACGCTAAAAAGACATTTTACGATTGTTTGGGATCAAACAATCATCTGTTTGGCTTCAAACGTAGTTCACTTTGAACAATACAATTAAAAAAATACTTTTTTTTACTAAACTTAAGCTATCTTTCTCAGCTAAGCTATCAGTGATGATCTTCTGCAATTTGACCTTGTTTTGGTCACAAACATGGTACAACGTGGGCTTAAAAATTAAAAACAAACGAACATGGTATTAAATAAAAAGAAAGCGTGGTGTTTTAGTGAGTAAAAATGGTAGAATTTATTACCTGATTTTGCTACTCTGCCGACTTCGGTTTTTCTTTATATGTTTGCTATGATTATCAATACCATGATTATTACTTCCACTACCGCCATTCTCTCGACTCCAGCTTTTAATCGTCTGTGTTCCACCGCTTAGGATAATTCTATCACAGCTATTTTCTTGTTTCGATTCAGTTTTGCTATTCATGTTATCATGTTCATGCTGAACAACCGTCCTATCCTCCCAGACCACCTGGTCTGTTTTGATGCGTCCAAATACTGGAACTTAAAACCATAACGATTTTATGAACAATAATATCAAAATATACAATTATTTATAACCTACCTCGGTAAACATGGACTTTTAAGTAGATTTGTTCATAGTCCTCGATAGAACGTTTTTGATGAGTATCAGATTCCGTACAAAAACTATTAGTATTTGTACAATTGACTGTTCGTTTCAAGGCAGTGAGCTGAGATTTTTGTATCTTCGATATAAAATTTCGTTGTATGTTGCCATCAAAATGTGACCTAGAACAGTTTAACAATTTTTTAATACAAATATTGAAACCAAAATTTGAAATTTCAATAAAAGTTAGTCGTTTTACGGTCACACATTAGTTTCCACATACAGTGTGTGCATTGACGAGCATTTTTTGAGAAAAAAATTAAATATACAGGGTGTCCAAAAACTGAGATATGACCTTCGAAATGACATTTTCAAATAATAACCCCCATTTTTTATTGCACTTATGGATTCTACGTAAGTTTTGGGTATTTTTCATGTAGCATATCCTATGTCGATATTCAGCTTTCGTTTTCGAGAAAATAACAGTTAAAAAATATAACAGATTTTATTGAAAATATTAAACACTATTTTATTATTAAACAAAAACAATAATTATTTAGTTAGGTAAATGTTCAAATTGAAACCCTTATTATGGCACTATCCCAAACGATCGATAAATTCATGCTGAACCCTATTTATGGTTTCTTGACTAATGTTAGCACACACTCTTCTAATTCTGATTTTTAAGTCGTCAATGATTCAGGTTTAGTATAATAAACAAAAAAAAAGAAAGTTTGAATTGTTAGACAAATTTAAGGAATTTATCAGTATGGTAGAGTCTCAATTTAGTTTAAAAGTTTTAAAACTGCGTTGAGATAATGGAGGGAAATATATTCCTCATGATTTTAAAGCTTTATTCTCCAAAAAAAAGGGATTACTTTGGATTATACAACATCATATAGTCCTCAGCAAAATGGTAAGGCAGAATCATAGCTTAGTTGAAAGGAGCAGGGCAATAATGATTGAATATAGAATACCAAAAAGTTTTTGGGGTGAGGCAATTCGAACAGTAAATTATTTAATGAATAGAGGAACTCAGGAAGTGTATCATGGTATTGATACACTATGTATATTCATTAGGATATACCAGGTGTCCAAGAGCACCCTGGACATAGGAGATTAACATGGGAAAACGGTTTTGATTTTTTTGCGCCTGTACGATTGATTTGATTGAAAAATCGTCGAAAGTTGTAGTACCTATCACGGACACAAAAGTGAACACAAGTTATGAAAGTTACAATAATGAAGCAATGGAAAATAATCAAAATATTTCCGCTTCGAGCTTGATTTTGAATAATGATGAAGTTAAAAATGGAGTTTCATGCTTACATGATAGCCGTAGAAGTATAAGAAATTACCCTCAAAGTTTGAGGATTTTGAACTATATGTATATGGCATTTGATGCATGTAGTTATCTTGAAAATGTGCTGAAAACATTTGATGAAGTAGGTATAGAGTATAGGTTACATAAATAAAAATGGATAAATGCTATAAAGGGAGAAATAAGTTCAATAGAGAATGATACATGGGAAAAAGTGAAAAAGCCAAGTGGTGTAAAAGTTTTAGATTCAAAGTGGGTTTTTGCTTAAAAGAAAATAAACAGGACAGATTTAAAGCTATGTTAGTAGTAAGGGGCTTTGAGCAGGAAAAAGATAAGCATTACCCAGAAATATATTCTCCTGTTACAAAAATGAACACTATTATTAGATCATTGTTGAATATTGGAAATTAGTTTGGTTATCATTTTCAACAATTAGATGTCAAAACTGCTTTTCTAAATAGGGTCTTAGAAAAAATTTCTATATATATATATTTTAAAATTTGTATTTTGAACAAAATAAATAGAGATCCAATAAGCTTTTGGAAAAAATAAATAAATGTTTGTTGGACACAGGTTTTAGATCAGAGAATGACTTTTGTTTGTACATTTTAAATCAAAATATATGAGTTTTGTATTTATTAATATATGTTGGTGATATTATTTTCTGCGGTTCAAATTTAAATAAAATAAAATGTAAGAAACAGAAATTCATGACTAAATTCAAAATTAAAGATAAGAGATAACTGAAATATTTCTTGGGTCTTGAAATTTCTTACATTAGAGATGAAGGTATATTAAGAATTGGCCAGACTAACTACACAAAAAGTATTTTGGAAAATTTTTATATAACAAATGGTGAAACTTCTGATATATGTTTAGATCCTAAACTAAAAATGTTGTACTAATCCCCAGAATTTGACTAAAAAACCTGTCAAGGTTTGGTAGGCGGTTTGATGTATTTAATGTTAGGGAGTCGACCAGACATTGGTTTCGCTGTCAATTTTTTTAGTCGCTATCAGGACAAAGTTAATGTAGAAGTATGGGTGCATTTACGAGTGTTACAATACCTAAAAGCTGCTGTGAATTTAGGTTTCGAATATTATAGATCTGATAAGGTTGATTTTTGTTGTTTTGTAGACGCAGATTGGGGTGGTGACACGCATGATAGAAAAAAATCGTTAGTGGACACCTGATTAAAATATTTGGTAATGTAGTAAGTTGGACAAATAAAAAAGAATCATGCGCATCATTGCCCACAACTGAGGCAGAACTTGTAGCTTTATGTTCATCAGTTCAAGAAGGTTTGTGGATGAAAAAATTTATATTTAGATTTCAATGTTAGTTTTGATAGGTACTTTAATATTTTATGAAAACAACCAAGGTTGTATAGCTTTAATTCAGAATCCGAATAACCGTAGGGTGTAGCATTTAGATTTAAAATTGAATTTGGTTCCTGAGTGTGTGGAAAATAATATTATCAATTTAGTGTATGTTGAAACTGCGCTTTAGTTAGCTGATAATGCTGATATATTAACAAAAGGTTTATCAAAACACCAATTGAAAGTTCTTCGATATTGTTTAAAAGATACCTGCGTGGGGGGGGGGTGTTGACGTAGGCTAAAATCGTGTTTAGTCATATCGACCAACAGAGCATGGCTCTATTGTCTTTGGTTAGAGGTTAATTTATGTATTGATACATTTTCATTACGACTATTCAGAGCACTTTGTGATTGGCTGGGAATTAAGAAAACCAGAACTACTCCGCTACACCCGCGATCAGACGGAATGATTAAACGTTTCAACTGGACACTCGCCAAATACTTAAGAACAGTCCTCAATACTAATCAGACTAATTGGAAAGACTTTAGTTTAGAAAATTGACTTAGAAACCAGTAGTAAACTTTGAAACATTGAAAATTGACTTGAGAGGCTTAAAAACTGTCTTAAAAATTATTAACAACTTTAGTTTTGAAAATAGTCTTAAATAGAGAATATTGACATATGATTCATGAAAATTGACTTTAAGACTAGCTTTTCAATTCTTTTTTTTATATTCTTTCTATTTTTTTACAACTCTGGATTTTTAGTGTTTTAAAACTGCTTTCAGCTTGGAAAATCAAGTTTGAAAGCTATCTTCACTAAGTTTTTGACATAGCTGATTTAAAAAAACAAATTTTACATTTTCCATAAGCTTAAAAATGCCATTTAAAACTTTGTCACTATAAAATTGGCTTCTAGACACCACAGTGTTAAAAATTCGAGCATTTCTTAAAAATCTAGACATCAGACTATTTTTATACAGTTTTGGACTTATCAGGCCTGAAAGCCCGTTTGTACACTGTCCATAATCTTGAAAATGTCATTTCAAGCTTCTTCACTATTGATGAAGAATCGAAAAAAACGAGTTTAAGACTATTTAAAATACTAAAAGTAAAGTTTCAGACTTTCAGACAAAAAAATTGGCTCAAAATGCTACGATATTAGCAATAAAAACTAATTTTAGGAAATGAATTAGTCCAAAAATTGATTTTGGACTGTTTCCACTGGGAAATTGAAATCTAGACTTGTTTTAATCCAGAAAATTGAGAAAAAAAAGTCAACTTTTATACTACAGGGGTGGGCATAAGTCACCTGGCAGCCTTGAAAACAGTTCATGCGTCAGACCCACCACTCTCGCTCGGATTTCAGGTGAATTTTTGCAAATTTTCGAGCGAGAGTGGTGGGTCTGACGCATGAACTGTTTTCAAGGCTGCCAGGTGACTTATGCACACCCCTGTATTTTTAGTAGTAAAAATTGATTTCCGGACTGTTTTTAGTACTTGAAATTCAGTTTTAAACACTTGACAATGGATTGCAGTCTGGAAAAACAAATTATAAGATTTTATTCTTAGTAGTAAATAACAAGTTTTTAGACTATTCAGTACAAATTTGGAAGTCTTGAATGTTCAGTTTTACACTACCTATAATGTAAAAAATTAACGCCAGTAAAAATGAGTCCAAAAATCCTGTTTTTTGACTATTTTTTTCAGTGTCAAAAATTGACTCGTTAACCTCTCAGATGAAGGAATTTAAATCTTTTTGAACCATTTTAAAGTAAAATTTACGATAGCTTAGGTAGACATTTTTGTAATTTCTAAATAATATCCAGTAAGCGTAGAAATTAGAGCGGGAAAATAAAGACCATCCCCCTATATCGATGCCAAAAAACCATTTTGACGAATGTTAATTACATCTCATAACAAACATTTATTTCATAAGTACTTGTTCCAAATTTGATCAAAATTGCCAATGGATCGAATGATCTGACAGTTAAGCAAAATACGATTTTTAAACTGAAATTTGGAAAACTCTTTCTTCCTTAGGAAGCGTTCCTTAGGAAAATGACATAATGCATGTAAAGTTATTTTATGATAAGTTATCGAATGTTGAATTACTGACACTTACAACTGGACCTCCCTGTATAAACAGCCGGGCTAGGCCCGGTAGTAAATTGTTGTCGAGATTGTTCACGAGTTGTCAGTTCAAGTCAGCGTCAGTTTGTTTGTGCACAAACAAAATACGGTGCGTTATTTTTAACGCGCAACATAGGATTCTACGTGTTAAATTTTTACCTTTAAGCCTATGTTAGACCATGTTATTTTGCTACTACAGATGTAAAACTTAACGGGTCTGTCTTTAATACCTTGAATCTTAAGTACGTTTGCCTACTCCCTGTATGCATAATAGGTACTTGTTTTTTATACTGGCAGAGCAAGTAGCAGGTAGAGTGACATATTTTGACTGCATCATGGCCCGACATGTTTTGAACGCTAAAAAGACATTTTACGATTGTTTGGGATCAAACAATCATCTGTTTGGCTTCAAACGTAGTTCACTTTGAACAATACAATTAAAAAAATACTTTTTTTTACTAAACTTAAGCTATCTTTCTCAGCTAAGCTATCAGTGATGATCTTCTGCAATTTGACCTTGTTTTGGTCACAAACATGGTACAACGTGGGCTTAAAAATTAAAAACAAACGAACATGGTATTAAATAAAAAGAAAGCGTGGTGTTTTAGTGAGTAAAAATGGTAGAATTTATTACCTGATTTTGCTACTCTGCCGACTTCGGTTTTTCTTTATATGTTTGCTATGATTATCAATACCATGATTATTACTTCCACTACCGCCATTCTCTCGACTCCAGCTTTTAATCGTCTGTGTTCCACCGCTTAGGATAATTCTATCACAGCTATTTTCTTGTTTCGATTCAGTTTTGCTATTCATGTTATCATGTTCATGCTGAACAACCGTCCTATCCTCCCAGACCACCTGGTCTGTTTTGATGCGTCCAAATACTGGAACTTAAAACCATAACGATTTTATGAACAATAATATCAAAATATACAATTATTTATAACCTACCTCGGTAAACATGGACTTTTAAGTAGATTTGTTCATAGTCCTCGATAGAACGTTTTTGATGAGTATCAGATTCCGTACAAAAACTATTAGTATTTGTACAATTGACTGTTCCTTTCAAGGCAGTGAGCTGAGATTTTTGTATCTTCGATATAAAATTTCGTTGTATGTTGCCATCAAAATGTGACCTAGAACAGTTTAACAATTTTTTAATACAAATATTGAAACCAAAATTTGAAATTTCAATAAAAGTTAGTCGTTTTACGGTCACACATTAGTTTCCACATACAGTTTGTGCATTGACGAGCATTTTTTGAGAAAAAAATTAAATATACAGGGTGTCCAAAAACTGAGATATGACCTTCGAAATGACATTTTCAAATAATAACCCCCATTTTTTATTGCACTTATGGATTCTACGTAAGTTTTGGGTATTTTTCATGTAGCATATCCTATGTCGATATTCAGCTTTCGTTTTCGAGAAAATAACAGTTAAAAAATATAACAGATTTTATTGAAAATATTAAACACTATTTTATTATTAAACAAAAACAATAATTATTTAGTTAGGTAAATGTTCAAATTGAAACCCTTATTATGGCACTATCCCAAACGATCGATAAATTCATGCTGAACCCTATTTATGGTTTCTTGACTAATGTTAGCACACACTCTTCTAATTCTGATTTTTAAGTCGTCAATGATTCAGGTTTAGTATAATAAACAAAATTTTTGAGATGGCCCCACAAAAAAGTCCAGGGGATTGAGATCAGGAAATCTTGGAGGCCATTCAATTGATCCACGCCTTTCAATCCATCTGTTGGGAAATGCTACTTCGTTAAGATATTGTCTAACTTGAATTGCATAATGTGGGGATGCACCATCCTGCTGTAATAAGGTAACAAGGGATATCATAGTCGCGGGCAACTCGACGAATGCTAATATGTTGATTTTCTTTCACAGATAATAAAATATTTAGTTTTTTCATCTTTGTTTAGCGCAGGATGTCTATTTTTTTACTTATTTTCTATGTACAGAACCCGTATCTCAAAACTTCCTTTCAATTTTACTAACTACTAACTGGTTTATTGGCTTTTCTGGATATTGGTTATTAAATAAAACACACACCTCATGTTGAATTCGCACTCTATCGCCATAGCCAATCATCATCAGAATTTTAAGTCTTTGTGTTGTTGATAAACGCATTGTAATATTATTATTTGTTTGAAATAATGTCTTGCATAAAGCAAACAGACAAATTAGGAACTTCAAAATGAGTGAGAATGCCATTGCTCTAAAAATAAATAAACATGAAACTATAGTATAACTATAGTAGTGTAAAACTATTTACACTACTGGATTATACGCGAAAAGTTGCTGTAGAAATGTATTTTTGAAAATAAAAAATAATACACCTGGAAGTTTTTAAGAAAAGTTGTTACAGGTTGATTTTTACCTTGTTGAGATCTGGCTAATGAAAGACACTTTATTTCACAATTTCCATCTTACAAGTTGTCACTTTCGTAATTTTTAATTCAATTGGCTATTGGGTTAATTTAATGTTTATTATTTTATCACTAATTTTATTATTAATTATATATTATCTAATATCCAACCTTTTAACTCTTCAACTTTACCTTCTTAACTGTATTTTACTTACGATTTTGTAATAATAGTCAGTTCGATACACATACACCAGCTTCATGTCAGTTTAGGCCTACATGCTTGCCTGGTTGCCACCCTTAGCTTATTCAGAGCCACACAACAAGGTTCACTACCATCGGACCTACATCACCAGACATATAAGCTTTAAAGGGTAGTTCAGTGAAAAACGTATGCTGCGTGCAAATTTTTAATAATCCTTAGTGAACCGGTTTCGGCCCTTTAGGCTATCATCAGTACTCTAATCTGCCGGAAGAGAAACAAAGGACAGCTCAAAGAGGTATGAATGCTGTTAAAGGTTGGAGAGAAGAAATAAAATGTCAATGTTACTCATTCGTCAGATTGAGGCCGACCCACCGGAGATCACCACGCAACCAGCCACCAGTTACATGTCTAGGGCCAAAGGACAAGACTCAATACGTCCACAACACTCCAAACACAACAGCTTGACTCAATCCATGATTGCACATTACAGAAACGTCACAAAATGTTTGTTAAAATTAGATTAAAATGTTAAAACTATTAAAAATGTTTGTTAATAAAATGGGTTAAAACGGTTTTCGGAATAAATTAGAAATGTTTTCCATTAAAAACTAAATGATAAAACGTTAAAAGTCAAAATTAAAATTAAAAATTCGGACGTCTTTTATTTTAAAAATTTAAAGCCGTCCCTTAGGTCGTTAGAGGTCGTAATGAGCCCACGAAGATCGAAATTGGCTTTGGACGGAGATAATAGACAACCCAGAGACATCTACCATCAATTTGGCCGAAAAAATAAATTAATCTCCTGTGTAGGGGGACGTAGCTACGGTTTAGATTTACTTGTGTGTTAACACACTGCGAGTTGAGAGCCATTTCCTTCGTGATCTCCACATCCTCCATAAAGTTCAGCCTGTTGAAGTTGCGAGTTGACAAGCTGTGCAGGATTTTCGCATTTGTTCCGATGTCGAACCTGTGGCCAGTCTCAATCAAGTGCCCACCAAAAGCAGAATTGCTGGTCCTGCTGATATGCTCTCCGACTCTAGTTTGCAACGCTCTGATCGTGCGCCCGATGTAAGTGACGTCACAATCATTGCATTTCAGTTTGTATATACCACTTTTGGGCACATGGGTAAGTTTATCTTTTGAGTTGACGAGAAAAGACTTCAGGGACAAATTATTCTTGTGCACGATCCTGGCTTCAGGAACATTTTGCCTGACTCTTCTGGAGAAGGAGCGAGTCAAGCTGGCGGACACAAAGGGGATGACAAAAACGGGGCTGTCTGGACTCTGCAGAACACGCGGGTATGACAGGTTGGGTATTTCAGCGCTGCGAAACCTGTCAATAAGCCTGTCAATACAAACCGGGTCGTAGCCGTTGTTCAGGGCTATTTGCTTGATAGTGTTGAGTTCAAGCTTGTAGTAGTCTTCTGACAGTGGTGTACGAAGCAACCTGTGTACGTAACACCTGAAGGCCGCCATCTTGTGCTGAGAATGGTGATTAAAATCCCCACGAATCGCATGGTCCGTTTGTGTTGGTATCCTAAATATCGCGAATTCCAATTTGTTATTGTTAATAAATATAGTCAAGTCCAGAAAGTTGAGCTTTTTGTTCAATTCGGTTTCCAAAGTGAACTTGATTTTAGGATGTATGTGATTAATTTTTTCCAGCAAAAATTCAGCTCCCTTTGTGTCCGTGTCCAGGATGCAGAAGCAATCGTCCACGTAGCGTGTCCAAAAAGAATCTCCTTATTGCTGTCAGTCAGAATGAAGTTGTCAAAAATTTCAGCCAGAAATGGGGACAAGCAGCTCCCCATCGCGAAGCCGTCCTCCTGTTCGTAAAATTGACCGTTAAACTAAAAAAAGTTTTGTTTTAAGCAAATCCGGAGGAGAGAAATAATGTCCACGATCTTCGAGTGGTCGGTCAGTCATCCTGGACTCGAGCATACACCTGACAAACAGAACCGACTCATCCACCGGGATAGAGGTAAAGAGGTTGGTGACGTCAAAAGACACCATGGTGTTGTTATTCGACATCGTGAACCAAAGAACGCAAAAGAGGACCAGTTTTTGTCCAAAGACCTTCAAGGGAAGGGACAATCCAGAGGTAGATTTCAAGGTTTTCAAGTTCTTCAGCTCAATGTAGGGATAATTCATATAATAATTGGAGTCCACCACAATTTCATAATAGTCATGGTAGTAGTTTAACTCAAAATAAAGAGACTCTTAAAGTGAAATTGAGTGTGACAATACTGTTTGTTTTCTTGGAGTAGTGGCACATAAAGGCTATAGATTGTATTTTGTATTGATTCTAGTTCCACTGACCATATGGTCAATACAAAATCACATTTTTGTGATTTGGTTTACTTGGAAGAACCTATAAAGATAACTGTTGCTAAGAATGATGGTTGTTAATAAAAGTAGTAAGTAAAGTTAAAAGCAGAAAGATAAATTGTACTATAAAAAATGTATTTTTTGTTCCTGATTTGAGAAAAAAATACTGATGGTTAAAAGATTAGAAAGTAATGATATTAAGGTTATTTTTAAAATTGTACATGTAAAAATTATATACAAAAGGGTGATCTAATAGCAAAAAGGTTTAGCAAAAAGAAGAAATTTATATAAAATTACTTTTATAAAATATTGGTTCAGAATATCTTAATATTGAGAGTAAAAACAATGATTTAACAAAGAAGTAAAGTTTACAAAAAAGTAAAACAAAGTGCCATAAAAAATATGGTTCAGTGGTTACATAAAGATATAAAAATACAAGAAGTTGATTTTTGCAAATCTTGTATCAGTGGCAAAATGTTTAGATATCCTTTTGGAACTAGAACAAAAAGCAGCAGGGTACTAGAGATTATATAATCGAATGTTTGTGGCCCTATTTCTCCTTTGACTTTTGAGGGGGAAAATATTTTGTAAGCTTTATTGATGATTTTTGAAAAAAGAAAGTTTGAAGTGTTAGACAAATTTAAGGAATTTATCAGTATGGTACGAGTCTCAATTTAGTTTAAAAGTTTTAAAACTGCGTTGTGATAATAGGGGGAAATATATTCCTCATGATTTTAAAGCTTTATTCTGCAAAAAAAAAGGAATTACTTTGGATTATACAACATCATATAGTCCTCAGCAAAATGGTAAGGCAGAATCATAGCTTAGTTGAAAGGAGCAGGGCAATAATGATTGAATATAGAATACCAAAAAGTTTTTGGGGTGAGGCAATTCGAACAGTAAATTATTTAATGAATAGAGGGACTCATGGTAGGGTATTCATTAGGATATAGATTGTGATCTATAGATAAGAAGAAAATAATAATGGCTAGGGATGTAGTATTTAAAGAAGATGAGTTTGGTTTAAAAATAATATTATAAAAGTGAACACAAGTTATGAAAGTTACAATAATGAAGCAATGGAAAATAATCAAAATATTTCCGCTTCGAGCTTGATTTTGAATAATGATGAAGTTAAAAATGGAGTTTCATGCTTACATGATAGCCGTAGAAGTATAAGAAATTACCCTCAAAGTTTGAGGATTTTGAACTATATTTATATGGCATTTGATGCATGTAGTTATCTTGAAAATGTGTTGAAAACATTTGATGAAGTAGGTATAGAGTATAGGTTACATAAATAAAAATGCATAAATGCTATAAAGGGAGAAATAAGTTCAATAGAGAATGATACATGGGAAAAAGTGAAAATGCCAAGTGGTGTAAAGGTTTTAGATACAAAGTGGGTATTTGCTTAAAAGAAAATAAACAGGACAGATTTAAAGCTATGTTAGTAGTAAGGGGCTTTGAGCAGGAAAAAGATAAGCATTACCCAGAAATATACTCCTGTTACAAAAATGAACACAATTATTAGATCATTGTTGAATATTGGAAATCAGTTTGGTTATCATTTTCAACAATTAGATGTCAAAACTGCTTTCCTAAATAGGGTCTTAGAAAAAATATCTATATATATATTTTAAAATTTGTATTTTGAACAAAATAAATAGAGACCCAATAAGTTTTTGGAAAAAAATAAATAAATGCTTGTTGGACACAGGTTTTAGATCAGAGAATGACTTTTGTTTGTACATTATAAATCAAAATATATGAGTTTTGTATTTATTAATATATGTTGGTGATATTATTTTCTGCGGTTCAAATTTAAATAAAATAAAATGTAAGAAACAGAAATTCATGACTAAATTCAAAATTAAAGATAAGAGATAACTGAAATATTTCTTGGGTCTTGAAATTTCTTACATTAGAGATGAAGGTATATTAAGAATTGGCCAGACTAACTACACAAAAAGTATTTTGGAAAAATTTTATATAACAAATGGTAAAACTTCTGATATATGTTTAGATCATAAACTAAAAATTTTGTACTAATCCCTAGAATTTGACTAAAAAACCTGTCAAGGTTTGGTAGGCGGTTTGATGTATTTAATGTTAGGGAGTCGACCAGACATTTGTTTCGCTGTCAATTTTTTTAGTCGCTATCAGGACAAAGTTAAAGTAGAAGTATGGGTGCATTTACAAGTGTTACAATACCTAAAAGCTGCTGTGACATTAGGTTTAGAATATTATAGATCTGATAAGGTTGATTTTTGTTGTTTTGTAGACGCAGATTGGGGTGATGACACGCATGATAGAAAAAAATCGTTAGTGGACACCTGATTAAAATATTTGGTAATGTGGTAAGTTGGACAAATAAAAAAGAATCATGCGCATCATTGTCCACAACTGAGGCAGAATTTGTAGCTTTATGTTCATCAGTTCAAGAAGGTTTGTGGATGAAAAAAATATTTTTAGATTTCAATGTTAGTTTTGATAGGTACTTTAATATTTTATGAAAACAACCAAGGTTTAATTCAGAATCCGAATAACCGTAGGGTGCAGCATTTAGATTTAAAATTGAATTTGGTTCCTGAGTGTGTGGAAAGTAATATTATCAATTTAGTGTATGTTGAAACTGCGCTTTAGTTAGCTGATATATTAACAAAAGGTTTATCAAAACACCAATTGAAAGTTCTTCGATATTGTTTAAAAGATACCAGCGAGGGGGGGGGGGGTGTTGACGTAGGCTAAAATCGTGTTTAGTCATATCGACCAACAGAGCGCACTCTATTCTCTTTGGTTAGAGGTTAAGATATGTATTTTGATAAGTTAGAATAAAATGTGGCTATAATTAAGAATGTACATGTGTATAAAGCTTTCCGTTTAATTAAACTTTGTTAAATGTCACTAATGCTATTTGTATTATTCCTTCTACATAATCAACAACACAAACAACATAAACTTAAAAAAAATTATCCATAAGGTTAACGATTTTGACTAAACTTCCAATTCATTAGCATTACACTTATGTGAGTGTAATATAAAAAGAACAAAAATATAGATACTTTTCTAGACTATGAGAACAGAGCATCCAAAACTTTGAGAGCCTTGATACCAAACAGTTACTATATTTGCAATTTCTCCACCTTCTCCTACTAAATATATGGTCAGAGTAGTCAGAGATAAACTTTTCAAAATACTGATACATAGGTATTGAAAATCAGTGTTTGCGAAGATATTATCAATGCAGCTGGCACAACAACTAAATACTTATTCAAGTACTTCAAACAAATTGTGCTATTTTAAAATGTAATGTGTTGTCCACACATGCAACACTTTCAACAAAACAGTAATGATATAACTTATTTGACAAGAAATGTCACTGTTATATCGTAAGAAAAACGACTCACATCTTATTGTATAATATTTATACAGTGCGTTTTTTTTAACGCGCAACATAGGGTTTTACGTGTTAAATTTTTAAGCCCCTGTTAGACCATGTTATTTTGGAACTACAGGTCTAAAACTTGACGGGTGTGTCTTTAGTACCCTGAAGCTTAAGTAAGTTAACCAATTTGGTCTAAAAAGTAATTAAAAACTGGCAAAAAATCATTTTTTTCGAAAAGATTTTATCGTTTCATACTCCCTGTATGCATTGTTGTTTTTTGTTGTTTTTGATACTGGCAGGCCAGGTAGCAGGTAGAGTGACATATTTTGACTGCATCATGACCCGACATATTTTGAACTCAAAAGGGCATTTTATGATTGATTAGGATACTGTTTGGCTTCAAACCGAGGTCATTTTGAACAATTAACTTATAAAAATACTTCTTTTATTCTTAACTTTCTTGATACAAAGTTAATGATCAACTTGTTTTACCTTCTACGCCAAATTTTACCTGCTACATGCCGTGCCAGTATCAAAAACAACAAGCACCTATCATACATACAGGGAGTATGGAAAGATAAAATCTTTTCGAAAAAAGATGATTTTTTGCAAGTTTTTAATCACTTTTTAGGCCGAATTGGTAAACGTACTTAAGCTACAGGGTACGAAACAGCCACCCGTCAAGTTTTATACTTGTAGTTCCAAAACAACATGGTCTAACATGGGCTTAAAAATTTAACACGTGAAATCCTGTGTTGCGCGTTAAAAAAAACGCACTGTACATATTACTTTTCATAGCATATTTTAGCATTTAAATTAAACAAAAATATATTTTATTATTATTTTTATATACATATATTTATTTTATTATTAATTTTATTAATACTTGTTTTTTGTGATTTTTAACATTACTTAGTATATCAAAATTTTATCATTGCCCCTTCTGACAAAAACAAAGTTTTTTGCCATTGCTTTTGTCAGAAGCTTATAGCTGCTTTATTGAGACATTTCTAGAACATTTGGAATACTCTGTATATGAGAAATTGCTGTTAGTTTGTTAGCTGATTTATACTTTTTGTGCATACAGGGTGCCAATTATTGGAAAATATACAAGAAAGTGTAAATTGGGGCAAAATTGAGCAATTTAAAGTCGAATAAAATGCCACTTTCAATATTAAAAAAATGTTAGTACTTTCGGAGATATCTAAAAAAAAAACGAAATATTGGAAATTAGTTTTTAGTTTTTACTTATTTATTTGATAAGATAACTGCACACAAAAGACCTTTTACCATTGCCACTTTTCCTTCTCTACAATCTAACAATATCAAATTTCAGATCCAATTATGTTTTAATAAAGGGTCTCTTAAAAAACAACATCTCAACAATTCTCTATTTAGTAACTTGACCCTTCTTCATGTGACATCATTGATTTTTTCAAACCAATGAGCATGTGATACAAACCATTCACTCTGACTTTCTAATCAATTGTTGATAGATGTTTCTTTATCGCACTTTTTTGGGTTTTTCCTGATTTATTTGATAAGGTATCTAAAAATAAATGAAATTTAACAGTGCGACGTTTCTTCCTTTACGACATCGCATTATCATAAATGACAAAAGTCCCTGTTTTTGACATCCATCATCAGTTTTTAGGTTTTTGTTATGGAGACGCCATATTAGATAGAATTGTATTTATTGAAAATATTTTTTGTTAAAGTTAAGCTAAAATAACATAATTTGTATCTTCACAATTGTATCAATATTTTCACAACAATCTTTTTATTTTAATCAATATTTTATAAGGTTTTTAAAAAATAGATTAACACTTGTTTTTGACATTTTGTTTGACTGCTCATTGTATTTATTTTGGTATTTACTATTTATCATATAATGCATATACTTGAATATTAACTTTATTTATAACTAAAAATAATATCAAGAAAATTGAGATATAAACTATTTTATGTTTATGTTGTTTTATTACTATAACTGCACTATGGTTTAAAATAATAGACAGTCTCGATGTTATTAATTAATGTTGTTAGGTGATACCACAACTGTCTTCTGTAAAAGCAAAGTTGACTTTGATTCAATTTTATGGTTGGAGTTTTACTTGATTTGAGTAAACATTGTGCCATGGAATGACTGTCTAGGTTTTTCTATTTTTTATTCTAACATTGTAAAAAATAGGTTAAATTTGGCTGTATGCTGCATTTCTAGTTATGGAGCCTTTTAGAGAAATAAGGACCAAACTTCAAAAAAAAACTGGCAGACTTATATCTTAGAACAGGTACTACATGATTTCCTAACCACAAATTCATCTTAACTTTGTAATGTATTCTGTAAATATTCAAGATAATTTGTTTGTTGAGCAAACTAGATTGAAACTCACTATCGAGTTTACTATTTTGTAACTCACAACTAAATCGTATTTTTTTTTTTCAAAATGAAGTTTATGAACATATATGGTCATAAAATAGTTTTCTTCTCAGTTTTCGTAATATTACTTTTAGTTATAAATAAAGTTTGAAATCAAGATTGGGGGTGGGAAGACTGGGAAGCTGGTTTTTTTTTTCTTCTGCAGTATAAGGTAAGAAACTCTTTTATATACTTTTCTTAATTTAATTATCCTAACGTGTTAATTATTTTACAGTTTATTCGCCCCGTTTTAATGATTAAATAATATCAATCAATGGGGGGGGGGTCTTGCTGTCTATCCCTGTATAGAAAGACAGCATTACTTTAATTTTATTAAGTAACATTTAAGCTCGCATTTGAGGTACCTATGTCCTTCGCCATTGTTCACCTTTGTAGAATGTTAATTTTCTAGCTCCGGATGATGGACATGTCTATGTCCGGAACCAGTCGAGCGCGCCCCCTTTAATTAGTAGGTTATAATAAATTTATAGTGGCAAAGACTGTGTGCCATTCCGCACCCTGTATAAATAAAGTTGTTAAATATTCAAGAATATGCATTATATGATAAATAGTAAATACCATGAGCAGTCTCACAAAATGTCAAAAACAGGTGTTAATCTATTTTTTAAAAACCAAATCTTATAAAATTTTGATTAAAACATAAAGATTTGTTGTAAAAATATCTCGGATAATATTGACACAATTGTGAAGATACAAATTGAGTTATTATAGCTTAACTGTAACCAAAAATATTTTAAATAAATAAAATTCTATCTAATATGGCATCCCAAAACAAAAACCTTAAAACTGATGATGGTTGTCAAAAAGAGGGACTTTTTATGTCATTTATGATAATGCCATGTTGCAAAGGAAAAAAAGTGGCACCAAAAAGACGGGAAGAAAGACCCAAAAGCTTGGGATAAAATAACATCAATCAGAGCATTAATCAACAATTGATTAGGAAGGCAGAGTGAATTCCATGATGTCATTCAACAGGGTCACATGCTCATTGGTTAGAAAAAGTCAATGATGTCTCATGAAGAAGTGTCAAGTAATAATGGAGAATTGTTTAAATGTAATTTTTTCAAGAGACTCTTTATTAAAACATAATTGAATTTGAAATTTGATATTGTCACATTGTAGAGGAGGAAAAGTGGCAATGGTAATCTTATCAAAGAAATAAGTAAAAGTTAAAACCTAATTTCCAATATTTTGGTTTTTTTTTTGGGATATCTCCGAAAGTACTAAAAATTTTCTAATATTTAACATTTTATTCGACTTTAAATTGCTCAATTTTGCCCCAATTTAAACTTTCTTGTACCTATTTCTTGAAATAACCAAAATCCCCATGATGAGTCTCAAAGAATGGGCACCCTGTAAACACAAAAAAATAAAATCAGTTTACAAACTAACAGCAATTTCTCATATACTGAGTATTCCAAATGTTTTAGAAAGGTCTTAATAAAGCAGCTATAAGTTTCTGACAAAAGACCTTGTGTTTGCCATAAGCCATATAGCTGCAGTAAAAAAAATTTTATATAGGTACTATGTAAGGTTAAGAACCCCAAAAAAAAATATCTCCTGATAGTCATTGAAAATTTTTATAAAGTAGGGCTTTGAACACACCACATTTGGTTTTAATATAATTGTTACTAATATAACATTACCTTTTCTTAATACTTCAGGTGATTTTTCTTTTAAACCAAGGTTTAAACTTTATCAAAGAACAACCAGTTTTATTTTTGGCCAAGTCCCTGATAAAATCAAATTAGAATGTGGATTACACTCAGATTAGAAATTTGAAATGAAAATACATAGTATTAACAGAGTAGTCAACATTTCCTGTTAATAATTTATGATGATATAAGTTGCATTGTAAATTGAATAAAAAATGGTTGATTTAAAAGAAAGAAAACAAGTAACATTACTCTGAGCATTACTCATGATGATCAGTTAGGATGACAAATGACATTCACATCTCAAGCACAATATACCAGGTGTCCAAGAGCACCCTGGACATAGGAGATTAACATGGGAAAACGGTTTTGATTTTTTTGCGCCTGTAGGATTGATTTGATTGAAAAATCGTAATAATAAAAGTTGTAGTACCTATCACCGACTAGTTTTCTGTATTTTTTTCGGATCTCTAACTTGAGCCCTTTCGTCGTAAAACACGAACAAAAATGAGAAAATTTAAACTCTTGGCCTGCACTGTATAGGCAGTTGTCAGGCAACGGGTAAACAGGTCATTGTTGCTGGTATGGTTGGTCGACCACCGCTTATACAGTGCAGGTAAAAAGTTAAAATTTTCGCATTTTTGTTTGTGTTTTATGACGAAAGTGCTCAAGTTACAGATCTGAAAAAAATACAGAAAACTAGTCCGTGATAGGTACTACAACTTTCATTAATATGATTTTTCAATCAAATCAACCCTACAGGCGCAAAAAAATTAAAACCCTTTTCCCATGTTAATCGCCTATGTCCATGGTGCTCTTGGACACCTGGTATATTCAATAATACATTTCCTGATTAAAAATTTACTCCATTGTTGCAAAAATAGAATTTCCCATTATTTTCAACTAACATAAAAATAACATTAACCTAGTCTAGTGGTCCTGTGTTGGGATGACTAGGTTAATGCAACTGGTAATGTTATTTTCAACTTAGTTGAAAAGGCTAAAATCTCACCAGCAAAAAGAAATAACTAAAGTGTGCAATTTTTAATTTCAGTTTAGTAGAGGTTAGGCGAGGGGTTAGGGCAGTGATTTTGCTTGACTACTATATTCCTATTAACTTATCACCTTTTTGCAACATTCAACCAGATCCCAATCTAAACAAAAAACAAAATCTTTCCATTCACCTAGATATTGCAGTTTTACTATATATTAAAAAGTGCACATTGTGTTCTTTTTTAACATACCTAATAATAAAAGTATAAAATGATTATACAAAATTTATTTACCTTGATCTGAGGCTTCTTAAGGAACTATGGCCACTCATTTTGTTTATCCAGAAGTCCACAGGTACATATGTAGTAACAGGGATAGCAACAATCACTGGAGCTAAAACTGGAACACACTATTAGGTATATCGCACCAAACCACAATTAAACTTTTCCAAACAGGAATGTGGGCTAGTACAGTAAAGTTTTGATGTGACTAGTGTTATTATAGTTTACATATTTAAGTACATAAGCTTTGACAATAGACAGGAAACAGGTGTTCTAGTATAAGCAAAACTTTTTTAGCAATTTTTTTGTGCGGGTGTGAGTTTAGACTGCCTTTGTCCTTGTCTTGTCCCAGTGCATTGGTGTGAAGGCAGCAAGCATATCTAAATTGCGGGTCGAAAACGAGTCGGTCATCTTGAGATCGCGGTCGGGGGTCGGGGGGTCGGGAGAATGAATCTGTCTTCTCACTTTCTTTCTGTCAACTCTCTTGACGTCCGGGGTCTGTCTGCTGTCGTCTGCCGACGAGATCAGCGGTGTTGCCAATGTGACCAGCTGATCTGAGGTGGATGGCGCTTCGCCACATTCATACACATTTACACAACAAAAAACTTATGGCGTGGTGCATATCTTAAAAATCTAGACATTCAGACTATTTTTATACAGTTTTGGACTTATCTGGACTGAAAGCCCGTTTGTACACTGTCCATAATCTTGAAAATGTCATTTCAAGCTTCTTCACTATTAAATTGATTTCCTCACTCATTGGTGCAAAAAATTGGATAATTTTTAAGAAATTCTGACTGTTTTTAGTGCTTTAAGACTGAAAAATCGAGTTTAAGACTATTTAAAATACTAAAAGTAAAGTTTCAGACTTTCAAACAAAAAAACTGGCTCAAAATGCTACGATATTAGCAATAAAAACTAATTTTAGGAAATGAATTAGTCCAAAAATTGAATTTGGACTGTTTCCACTGTGAAATTTAATTCTAGACTTGTTTTAATCCAGAAAATTGAGAAAAAAAAGTCAACTTTTATACTATTTTTAGTAGTAAAAATTGATTTCCGGACTGTTTTTAGTACTTGAAATTCAGTTTTAAATACTTATTGCAGATTGACAATGGATTGCAGTCTGGAAAAACAATTTATAAGATTATTCTTAGAAGTAAATAACAAGTTTTTAGACTATTCAGTACAAATTTGGAAGTCTTGAATGTTCAGTTTTACACTACCTATAATGTAAAAAATAAACGCCAGTAAAAATGAGTCCAAAAATCCTGTTTTTTGACTATTTTTTTCAGTGTCAAAAATTGACTTGTTAACCTCTCAGATAAAGGGATTTGAATCTTTTTGAACCATTTTAAAGTAAAATTTACGATAGCTTAGGTAGAAATTTTTGTAATTTCTAAATAATATCCAGTAAGCGTAGAAATTAGAGCGGGAAAATATAGACCATCCCCCTATATCGATGCCAAAAAACCATTTTGACGAATGTCAATTACATCTCATAACAAAAATTTATTTCATAAGTACTTGTTCCAAATTTGATCAAAATTGCCAATGGATCGAATGATCTGACAGTTAAGCAAAATACGATTTTTAAACTGAAATTTGGAGAATTCTTTCTTCCTTAGGAAGCGTTCTTTAGGAAAATGGCATAATGCATGTGAAGTTATTTTATGATAAGTTATCGAATGTTGAATTACTGACACTTACAACTGGACCTCCCTGTATAAACAGCCGGGCTAGGCCCGGTAGTAAATTGTTGTCGAGATTGTTCACGAGTTGTCAGTTCAAGTCAGCGTCAGTTTGTTTGTGCACAAACAAAATACGGTGCGTTATTTTTAACGCGCAACATAGGATTTTACGTGTTAAATTTTTAATTTTAAGTCTATGTTAGACCATGTTATTTTGCTACTACAGATGTAAAACTTGACGGATCTGTCTTTAATACCTTGAATCTTAAGTAAGTTTGCCTACTCCCTGTATGCATAATAGGTACTTGTTTTTTATACTGGCAGAGCAAGTAGCAGTTAGAGTGACATATTTTGACTGCATCATGGCCCGGCATCTTTTGAACGCTAAAAAGACATTTTACGATTGTTTGGGATCAAACAATCATCTGTTTGGCTTCAAACGAAGTTCACTTTGAACAATACAATTAAAAAAATACTTTTTTTTACTAAACTTAAGCTATCTTTCTCAGCTAAGCTATCAGCTTCTTGATATCAGTGATGATCTTCTGACCACCTTGTTTTGGTCACAAACATGGTCTAACGTGGGCATAAAAATTAAAAAAAAAACGCACTGTATATGGTATTAAATAAAAAGAAAGCGTGGTGTTTTAGTGAGTAAAAATGGTACAATTTATTACCTGATTTTGCTACTCTGCCGACTTCGGCTTTTCTTTATATGTTTGCTATGGTTATCAATACCATGATTATTACTTCCACTACTGCTATTCTCTCGACTCCAGCTTTTAATCGTCTGTGTTCCACCGCTTAGGATACTTCTCACAACTATTTTCTTGTTTCGATTCAGTTTTGCTATTCATGTTATCATGTTCATGCTGAACAACCGTCCTATCCTCCCAGACCACCTGGTCTGTTTTGATGCGTCCAAATACTGGAACTTAAAACAATAACGATTTTATGAACAATAATATTAAAATATACAATTATTTATAACCTACCTCGGTAAACATGGACTTTTAAGTAGATTTGTTCATAGTCCTCGATAGAACGTTTTTGATGAGTATCAGATTCCGTACAAAAACTATTAGTATTTGTACAATTGACTGTTCCTTTCAAGGCAGTGAGCTGAGATTTTTGTATCTTCGATAAAAAATTTCGTTGTATGTTGCCATCAAAATGTGACCTAGAACAGTTGTAACAATTTTTTAATACAAATATTGAAACCAAAATTTGAAATTTAAATAAAAGTTAGTCGTTTTACGGTCACACATTAGTTTCCACATACAGTGTGTGCATTGACGAGCATTTTTTGAGAAAAAAAATTAAATATACAGGGTGTCCAAAAACTGAGATATGACCTTCGAGATGACATTTTCAAATAATAACCCCCATTTTTTATTGCACTTATGGATTCTACGTAAGTTTTGGGTATTTTTCATGTAGCATATCCTATGTCGATATTCAGCTTTCGTTTTCGAGAAAATAACAGTTAAAAAATATAACAGATTTTATTGAAAATATTAAACACTATTTTATTATGAAACAAAAAACAATAATTATTTAGTTAGGTAAATGTTCGAAACCCTTATTGTGGCACTATCCCAAACGATCGATAAATTCATGCTTAACCCTATTTATGGTTTCTTGACTAATGTTAACACACACTCTTCTAATTCTGATTTTTAAGTCGTCAATGATTCAGGTTTAGTCTAATAAACAACATTTTTGAGATGGCCCCACAAAAAAGTCCAGGGGATTGAGATCAGGAAATCTTGGAGGCCATTCAATTGATCCACGCCTTTCAATCCATCTGTTGGGAAATGCTACTTCGTTAAGATATTGTCTAACTTGTATTGCATACTGTGGGGGTGCACCATCCTGCTGTAATGAGGTAACAAGGGATATCATAGTCGCGGGCAACTTGACGAATGCTAATGTGTGGATTTTCTTTCACAGATAATAAAACATTTATTTTTTCATCTTTGTTTATCGCAGGACGTCTATTTTTGACTTATTTTCTATGTACAGAACCCGTATCTCAAAACTTCCTTTCAATTTTACTAGCTACTGACTGGTTTATTGGCTTTTCTGGATATTGTTACGTACGAAATAGAGTTTTCGTCCGTAACTCGTTTGGTTTGTGTTTTTAATGTCCATAGGCCTAGTTACACTAGTAGACCGATTCCGATCGCTCAATAGCTCCATTTGCACTTTGTGCACATTTTGTGGTTAATGTGGGTGCGTGACCTGATAAGTTATCAGGTACCGTAGTCACGTGGTTAGTTTTCGATTTTTGTCGGGGAAGCGTCGGTTTGTGGTCGTGTTTCTTTGTGTCAGGTGCCATGTGGCCTATTTAATCACCCCACTTTGTGATATCGGTACCACTGCAGCACCCGAACTATTAAGATCGAAGTGACCTGACGTTTGATTCTTGACTTCTGTACCACGTGTTTGCGATTTAATCTAAATCTAGATTCATCTGGCCGAAACACAGGTAAATTGGTTTGATTTTGGGTTATTTGAGAATTATTTTGTATCGGCCATATTTTCCAACACAGAGAGAGATTTTTCCTGACCGAAATAAGTTCTGACTAGGACGTTACGGCAGGAGTTTTTCCACAGCATCCCAAGATCGTGCTAGACCACCCTAAGAGCACTGTCTAACTTCAACAACCCTTATAGGTGGAAGAGCCGGCCGCCACAGCCAGGGGGTTTGGGACTTGAAAGGTGAGGGTTGAAACCACCAAGTCCCTAATTAATTTGTTTTAGTTTTTATTTAATTTCATTTCATTTCATTTCGTAGCATTCCAACTTGTATTTCCTTTTTAATTTTGTAAGTTTTTTCTTTTTTTTTAATTAATTTACTTTAAACGGCTTTAGCACTTGTCAGTACCTCTGGAAACCTTTTGGGTTGCCAGAAGAAGTGTTGAGGTCGTTTATCTGTTTTCCCTGTGCTTTGCTGTTTTCTGTCCTAGGGAACCTGTCACCAGTTTCTGGGCTCCATTTCCTACCTGGAAATCAGCAGTGGCCACTCCTGACAACTGGGAAGAGGATACTGGAAGTTCCAGGACCCAACCACCGATTTTAAACTGGTAAGGGCAGTTTAAAGCGGTTTTGGAACTGGGAAAACTTTTCCTGGTTTTTTTTTTACTTTAATTCATTTTCAATTTTGTCAATTCTGTTTAAACTTCTTTTCGTTAATCAATTTCATTCACAACATGTAAATTGTAAATATTGTGGTTGTTTTTTGTAATATACACATGTACATATACAACTAACGGTTTGTTTGATTTCCTACAGTAAATCCAAGAGTGTTCATTTATAAAGAGCTAGTGATTGTCTCATGCAATTAATCCACGACCTTGAGCTAACACAATTAAAAATGTTGAAATCTCATTAACGTGAGGTTACATCATAACAATATTTGTAAATTATTATTAACGCATTGTAATATTATTATTTGTTTGAAATAATGTCTCACACTCACAATTAGGAATTTCAAAATGTATCAGAATGGCATTGCTCTAAATTAAAAAAAGAACAAACCTTCCGACAATAAACCAAACACCAGCCGGATGTGTAGGGTGGAAGTTTTTTTTCAACATTTATTTTTACGAAAACAGCTATACAGGGTTATTCACTATAAATTACCCACCCCTTATCATCTTTATTATTGCTCGTAGAAAAAAAGTTATATATAAAAATTGTAGAGTTTAAAGTAAATTTTCTTAAGATGCTATCCAAATTTCAGTTACTCGCGGTTTACAGGGTGAAACAAACATCACGCTGTATATTATTACATTTATAACATGACGATTATTTTCTGATTTCAAAAATATATACTTTATTTTTATCTTAAACCATTATTGAGTTTTTAATCAAAGAATAATTCAGTTAATGTGATTACGATACTGTGAACATGTGAGCACAAGTAGCCATGAAAACGGCAAACAGTGTTGCAGATGATAAAATGGTTATAAAAAAGAATGTTAATAAAAATAAAAAATAAATTTATTTAAGCATTTAAGAATTAACACACAACAAAGGAACTCCGGATCCATATATTCTCATTGTAATGAATATAAAATATTATTTTTTGAAGTTGGTATCCTGCTCGTATATACCACCAACCCAAAAAAGTTAAAAAAAAATTATTATATTTTCCCATGAGCTTCTATTTTTTCTATTGAAAATACCTGCCCTAGTAAATGATGGCATCAGTCCAAATTATTCTGGAAAAATAATCGGGATCTTCATTTAGGTTGTGAAGCATATACTGACAAAAGTCTAGCCTTTGCTCTTTTTGAGCATTAGTTAAAGTCAGCACTGGAAACATTTTGTGGTGTCTGTAATTATTTTTCTTTAATATCCTTTAAATCTTTTAATAACTTTTATTTGATTGCTCAGCAGCGGTATTTATAGAAGATTCGGAATATAAATAATAAAAAAAAATATATATATAAATCATATTCAACGCTGCCACTAGCATCAAAGCGTTCCATTAAGCATTGGAAGGACTATCTAGATGGTAGGCGTTGATCAGGATACTTCGCTTTGTAAAGTCTTACTGCCAAAGGACAATTTTTTTCCGCCTCTCTCAATATATAAATCATATCAATTAATTCATTTTTAAGAAAATCCATAATTGTTCTATTTTTGTCCGTCACTTACAACAAACTTAAACTTACTTATTTGACATGTCAAAGTTTAACAACACCTGCCTGATATGCATACAGTCAATTTTCCGTCATAGTAAAAAGTAATTTTTTTTTGGAAAAATTGAAATATTAGATAAACTATTAGGTTTAGGTATACGACATTATTAACAAAATATTTTTAGAATTCCATGGAGAATCTAAAAATGTTTCAAAAATCTGGGGGTTCTATTTAAAAAAACTAATATTTTACATGCCACGTCTTTATGAACCACCCTGTATATTCAAAAGTAATTTTAAATTATGCATCTTAATATTCTCTAAAACTCTTGTATTTAACTTTTTTTGTATTTCTCCAAACAAATGAGATAATAATCTTTACTCTATCGATGACTCACCCTGTACTTAAATGGAAAGGGAAAAGCCCAGATAGTAAGAGAGAGCATAAGGTAATGCTAGAAATCCACATTGGAATTAATGGTGAACACTTTAACATCAGCAAGACACTAAATAAAGTCCGGGAAAGGTTCAATTGGCTACGCAGTCGCCTGGATGTAGAAGATTGATGTCGACGTTGCACAGGTATATAGAAGATGTATGAGGCAGTATAATGCTATGGTATGGTATGAGCACCGTTTGAGAGAATCGCGGTGGATGTAGCATACCCTTTTTTAAAACAAATTCCGGAAATCGATGTTTTGGTTGCAATTAACTATTTTAGCAAATGGTCAGAAGTGTATGTAATACCAAACCAGAAAGCCGCCACTGTAAGAGAAGTTCAGATGGAGAACTTCTATAGATTCGAGGTAACGATAGATTTTCATTACGACTAGGGGCGCAATTTTGAGTCCGCAGTATTCAGAGCACTTTGTGATCGGCTGGGAATTAAGAAAACCAGAACTACTCCGCTACACCCGCGATGAGACGGAATGATTACCGTTTCAACTGGACACTCGCCAAATACTTAAGAACAGTCCTCGATACTAATCAGACTAATTGGAAAGACTTTAGTTTAGAAAATTGACTTAGAAACCAGTAGTAAACTTTGAAACATTGAAAATTGACTTGAGAGGCTTAACAACTGTCTTAAAAATTATTAACAACTTTAGTTTTGAAAATTGACTTGTAGACAGAAAACTAATTTCTCAAAAATTTTTGACTACAAATTCAAACATTTAAACCTTGAAAATTGGCTTAGACACATAAAAGTGACTCTGAACCAATGAAAAGTGACATCAGATGCTTAAAATTTGCATTTAAAGGAAGTTTATAAAATTAAAAAAAAAACATTCTTTTAGTTTTGAAAATAGTCTTAAATAGAGTATTGACATATGATTCATGAAAATTGACTTTAAGACTAGCTTTTCAATTCTTTTTTTTATATTCTTTCTATTTTTTTACAACTCTGGATTTTTAGTACTTTAAAACTGCTTTCAGCTTGGAAAATCAAGTTTGAAGGCTATCTTCACTAAGTTTTTGACATAGCTGATTTAAAAAAACAAATTTTACATTTTCCATAAGCTTAAAAATGCCATTTTAAACTTTGTCACTATAAAATTGGCTTCTAGACACCACAGTGTTAAAAATTCGAGCATTTCTTAAAAATCTAGACATCAGACTATTTTTATATTTGTTCACGAGTTGTCAGTTCAAGTCAGCGTCAGTTTGTTTGTGCACAAACAAAATACGGTGCGTTATTTTTAACGCGCAACATAGGATTCTACGTGTTAAATTTTTTATTTTAAGCCTATGTTAGACCATGTTATTTTGCTACTACAGATGTAAAACTTGACGGATCTGTCTTTAATACCTTGAATCTTAAGTAAGTTTGCCTACTCCCTATATACATAATAGGTACTTGTTTTTTATACTGGCAGAGCAAGTAGCAGGTAGAGTGACATATTTTGACTGCATCATGGCCCGACATCTTTTGAACGCTAAAAAGACATTTTACGATTGTTTGGGATCAAACAATCATCTGTTTGGCTTCAAACGAAGTTCACTTTGAACAATACAATTAAAAAAATACTTTTTTTTTACTAAACTTAAGCTATCTTTCTCAGCTAAGCTATCAGCTTCTTGATGTCAGTGATGATCTTCTGCAATTTGACCACCTTGTTTTGGTCACAAACATGGTCTAACGTGGGCTTAAAAATTATAAAAAAAAACGCACTGTATATGGTATAAAATTAAAAGAAAGCGTGGTGTTTTAGTGAGTAAAAATGGTAAAGTTTATTACCTGATTTTGCTACTCTGCCGACTTCGGTTTTTCTTTATATGTTTGCTATGATTATCAATACCATGATTATTACTTCCACTACTGCAATTCTCTCGACTCCAGCTTTTAATCGTCTGTGTTCCACCGCTTAGGATAATTCTATCACAACTATTTTCTTGTTTCGATTCAGTTTTGCTATTCATGTTATCATGTTCATGCTGAACAACCGTCCTATCCTCCCAGACCACCTGGTCTGTTTTGATGCGTCCAAATACTGGAACTTAAAACAATAACGATTTTATGAACAATAATATTAAAATATACAATTATTTATAATCTACCTCGGTAAACATGGACTTTTAAGTAGATTTGTTCATAGTCCTCGATAGAACGTTTTTGATGAGTATCAGATTCCGTACAAAAACTATTAGTATTTGTACAATTGACTGTTCCTTTCAAGGCAGTGAGCTGAGATTTTTGTATCTTCGATATAAAATTTCGTTGTATGTTGCCATCAAAATGTGACCTAGAACAGTTGTAACAATTTTTTAATACAAATATTGAAACCAAAATTTGAAATTTAAATAAAAGTTAGTCGTTTTACTGTAACACATTAGTTTCCACATACAGTGTGTGCATTGACGAGCATTTTTTGAGAAAAAAATTAAATATACAGGGTGTTCAAAAACTGAGATATGCCGTTCGAGTTGACATTTTCAAATGATAACCCCCATTTTTTATTGAACTTATGGATTCTACGTAAGTTTTGGCTATTTTTCATGTAGCATATCCTATGTCGATATTCAGCTTTCGTTTTCGAGAAAATAACAGTTAAAAAATATAACAGATTTTATTGAAAATATTAAACACTATTTTATTATTAAACAAAAACAATAATTATTTAGTTAGGTAAATGTTCAAATTGAAACCCTTATTATGGCACTATCCCAAACGATCGATAAATTCATGCTGAACCCTATTTATGGTTTCTTGACTAATGTTAGCACACACTCTTCTAATTCTGATTTTTAAGTCGTCAATGATTCAGGTTTAGTATAATAAACAAAAAAAAAGAAAGTTTGAATTGTTAGACAAATTTAAGGAATTTATCAGTATGGTAGAGTCTCAATTTAGTTTAAAAGTTTTAAAACTGCGTTGAGATAATGGAGGGAAATATATTCCTCATGATTTTAAAGCTTTATTCTCCAAAAAAAAGGGATTACTTTGGATTATACAACATCATATAGTCCTCAGCAAAATGGTAAGGCAGAATCATAGCTTAGTTGAAAGGAGCAGGGCAATAATGATTGAATATAGAATACCAAAAAGTTTTTGGGGTGAGGCAATTCGAACAGTAAATTATTTAATGAATAGAGGAACTCAGGAAGTGTATCATGGTATTGATACACTATGTATATTCATTAGGATATACCAGGTGTCCAAGAGCACCCTGGACATAGGAGATTAACATGGGAAAACGGTTTTGATTTTTTTGCGCCTGTACGATTGATTTGATTGAAAAATCGTCGAAAGTTGTAGTACCTATCACGGACACAAAAGTGAACACAAGTTATGAAAGTTACAATAATGAAGCAATGGAAAATAATCAAAATATTTCCGCTTCGAGCTTGATTTTGAATAATGATGAAGTTAAAAATGGAGTTTCATGCTTACATGATAGCCGTAGAAGTATAAGAAATTACCCTCAAAGTTTGAGGATTTTGAACTATATGTATATGGCATTTGATGCATGTAGTTATCTTGAAAATGTGCTGAAAACATTTGATGAAGTAGGTATAGAGTATAGGTTACATAAATAAAAATGGATAAATGCTATAAAGGGAGAAATAAGTTCAATAGAGAATGATACATGGGAAAAAGTGAAAAAGCCAAGTGGTGTAAAAGTTTTAGATTCAAAGTGGGTTTTTGCTTAAAAGAAAATAAACAGGACAGATTTAAAGCTATGTTAGTAGTAAGGGGCTTTGAGCAGGAAAAAGATAAGCATTACCCAGAAATATATTCTCCTGTTACAAAAATGAACACTATTATTAGATCATTGTTGAATATTGGAAATTAGTTTGGTTATCATTTTCAACAATTAGATGTCAAAACTGCTTTTCTAAATAGGGTCTTAGAAAAAATTTCTATATATATATTTTAAAATTTGTATTTTGAACAAAATAAATAGAGATCCAATAAGCTTTTGGAAAAAATAAATAAATGTTTGTTGGACACAGGTTTTAGATCAGAGAATGACTTTTGTTTGTACATTTTAAATCAAAATATATGAGTTTTGTATTTATTAATATATGTTGGTGATATTATTTTCTGCGGTTCAAATTTAAATAAAATAAAATGTAAGAAACAGAAATTCATGACTAAATTCAAAATTAAAGATAAGAGATAACTGAAATATTTCTTGGGTCTTGAAATTTCTTACATTAGAGATGAAGGTATATTAAGAATTGGCCAGACTAACTACACAAAAAGTATTTTGGAAAATTTTTATATAACAAATGGTGAAACTTCTGATATATGTTTAGATCCTAAACTAAAAATGTTGTACTAATCCCCAGAATTTGACTAAAAAACCTGTCAAGGTTTGGTAGGCGGTTTGATGTATTTAATGTTAGGGAGTCGACCAGACATTGGTTTCGCTGTCAATTTTTTTAGTCGCTATCAGGACAAAGTTAATGTAGAAGTATGGGTGCATTTACGAGTGTTACAATACCTAAAAGCTGCTGTGAATTTAGGTTTAGAATATTATAGATCTGATAAGGTTGATTTTTGTTGTTTTGTAGACGCAGATTGGGGTGGTGACACGCATGATAGAAAAAAATCGTTAGTGGACACCTGATTAAAATATTTGGTAATGTAGTAAGTTGGACAAATAAAAAAGAATCATGCGCATCATTGCCCACAACTGAGGCAGAACTTGTAGCTTTATGTTCATCAGTTCAAGAAGGTTTGTGGATGAAAAAATTTATATTTAGATTTCAATGTTAGTTTTGATAGGTACTTTAATATTTTATGAAAACAACCAAGGTTGTATAGCTTTAATTCAGAATCCGAATAACCGTAGGGTGTAGCATTTAGATTTAAAATTGAATTTGGTTCCTGAGTGTGTGGAAAATAATATTATCAATTTAGTGTATGTTGAAACTGCCCTTTAGTTAGCTGATAATGCTGATATATTAACAAAAGGTTTATCAAAACACCAATTGAAAGTTCTTCGATATTGTTTAAAAGATACCTGCGTGGGGGGGGGGTGTTGACGTAGGCTAAAATCGTGTTTAGTCATATCGACCAACAGAGCATGGCTCTATTGTCTTTGGTTAGAGGTTAATTTATGTATTGATACATTTTCATTACGACTAGGGGCGCAATTTTGAGTCCGCATTATTCAGAGCACTTTGTGATTGGCTGGGAATTAAGAAAACCAGAACTACTCCGCTACACCCGCGATCAGACGGAATGATTAAACGTTTCAACTGGACACTCGCCAAATACTTAAGAACAGTCCTCAATACTAATCAGACTAATTGGAAAGACTTTAGTTTAGAAAATTGACTTAGAAACCAGTAGTAAACTTTGAAACATTGAAAATTGACTTGAGAGGCTTAAAAACTGTCTTAAAAATTATTAACAACTTTAGTTTTGAAAATTGACTTGTGGACAGAAAACTATTTCTTAAAAATTTTTGACCACAAATTCATACATTTAAACCATGAAAATTGGCTTAGACACATAAAAGTGACTCTCAACCAATGAAAAGTGACATCAGAAGCTTAAAATTTGCATTTAAAGGAAGTTTATAAATATAAAAAAAAAATCATTCTTTTAGTTTTGAAAATAGTCTTAAATAGAGAATATTGACATATGATTCATGAAAATTGACTTTAAGACTAGCTTTTCAATTCTTTTTTTTATATTCTTTCTATTTTTTTTACAACTCTGGATTTTTAGTGTTTTAAAACTGCTTTCAGCTTGGAAAATCAAGTTTGAAAGCTATCTTCACTAAGTTTTTGACATAGCTGATTTAAAAAAACAAATTTTACATTTTCCATAAGCTTAAAAATGCCATTTAAAACTTTGTCACTATAAAATTGGCTTCTAGACACCACAGTGTTAAAAATTCGAGCATTTCTTAAAAATCTAGACATCAGACTATTTTTATACAGTTTTGGACTTATCAGGCCTGAAAGCCCGTTTGTACACTGTCCATAATCTTGAAAATGTCATTTCAAGCTTCTTCACTATTGATGAAGAATCGAAAAATCGAGTTTAAGACTATTTAAAATACTAAAAGTAAAGTTTCAGACTTTCAGACAAAAAAATTGGCTCAAAATGCTACGATATTAGCAATAAAAACTAATTTTAGGAAATGAATTAGTCCAAAAATTGAATTTGGACTGTTTCCACTGGGAAATTGAAATCTAGACCTGTTTTAATCCAGAAAATTGAGAAAAAAAAGTCAACTTTTATACTACAGGGGTGGGCATAAGTCACCTGGCAGCCTTGAAAACAGTTCATGCGTCAGACCCACCACTCTCGCTCGGATTTCAGGTGAATTTTTGCAAATTTTTGAGCGAGAGTGGTGGGTCTGACGCATGAACTGTTTTCAAGGCTGCCAGGTGACTTATGCACACCCCTGTATTTTTAGTAGTAAAAATTGATTTCCGGACTGTTTTTAGTACTTGAAATTCAGTTTTAAACACTTGACAATGGATTGCAGTCTGGAAAAACAAATTATAAGATTATTCTTAGTAGTAAATAACAAGTTTTTCTACTACTATTCAGTACAAATTTGGAAGTCTTGAATGTTCAGTTTTACACTACCTATAATGTAAAAAATTAACGCCAGTAAAAATGAGTCCAAAAATCCTGTTTTTTGACTATTTTTTTCAGTGTCAAAAATTGACTCGTTAACCTCTCAGATGAAGGAATTTAAATCTTTTTGAACCATTTTAAAGTAAAATTTACGATAGCTTAGGTAGACATTTTTGTAATTTCTAAATAATATCCAGTAAGCGTAGAAATTAGAGCGGGAAAATAAAGACCATCCCCCTATATCGATGCCAAAAAACCATTTTGACGAATGTTAATTACATCTCATAACAAACATTTATTTCATAAGTACTTGTTCCAAATTTGATCAAAATTGCCAATGGATCGAATGATCTGACAGTTAAGCAAAATACGATTTTTAAACTGAAATTTGGAAAACTCTTTCTTCCTTAGGAAGCGTTCTTTAGGAAAATGACATAATGCATGTAAAGTTATTTTATGATAAGTTATCGAATGTTGAATTACTGACACTTACAACTGGACCTCCCTGTATAAACAGCCGGGCTAGGCCCGGTAGTAAATTGTTGTCGAGATTGTTCACGAGTTGTCAGTTCAAGTCAGCGTCAGTTTGTTTGTGCACAAACAAAATACGGTGCGTTATTTTTAACGCGCAACATAGGATTCTACGTGTTAAATTTTTACCTTTAAGCCTATGTTAGACCATGTTATTTTGCTACTACAGATGTAAAACTTAACGGGTCTGTCTTTAATCCCTTGAATCTTAAGTACGTTTGCCTACTCCCTGTATGCATAATAGGTACTTGTTTTTTATACTGGCAGAGCAAGTAGCAGGTAGAGTAGACTGCATCATGGCCCGACACCTTTTGAACGCTAAAAAGACATTTTACGATTGTTTGGGATCAAACAATCATCTGTTTGGCTTCAAACGTAGTTCACTTTGAACAATACAATTAAAAAAATACATTTTTTTACTAAACTTAAGCTATCTTTCTCAGCTAAGCTATCAGTGATGATCTTCTGCAATTTGACCTTGTTTTGGTCACAAACATGGTATAACGTGGGCTTAAAAATTAAAAACAAACGAACATGGTATTAAATAAAAAGAAAGCGTGGTGTTTTAGTGAGTAAAAATGGTAGAATTTATTACCTGATTTTGCTACTCTGCCGACTTCGGTTTTTCTTTATATGTTTGCTATGATTATCAATACCATGATTATTACTTCCACTACTGCTATTCTCGCGACTCCAGCTTTTAATCGTCTGTGTTCCACCGCTTAGGATAATTCTATCACAGCTATTTTCTTGTTTCGATTCAGTTTTGCTATTCATGTTATCATGTTCATGCTGAACAACCGTCCTATCCTCCCAGACCACCTGGTCTGTTTTGATGCGTCCAAATACTGGAACTTAAAACCATAACGATTTTATGAACAATAATATCAAAATATACAATTATTTATAACCTACCTCGGTAAACATGGACTTTTAAGTAGATTTGTTCATAGTCCTCGATAGAACGTTTTTGATGAGTATCAGATTCCGTACAAAAACTATTAGTATTTGTACAATTGACTGTTCCTTTCAAGGCAGTGAGCTGAGATTTTTGTATCTTCGATATAAAATTTCGTTGTATGTTGCCATCAAAATGTGACCTAGAACAGTTTAACAATTTTTTAATACAAATATTGAAACCAAAATTTGAAATTTCAATAAAAGTTAGTCGTTTTACGGTCACACATTAGTTTCCACATACAGTGTGTGCATTGACGAGCATTTTTTGAGAAAAAAATTAAATATACAGGGTGTCCAAAAACTGAGATATGACCTTCGAAATGACATTTTCAAATAATAACCCCCATTTTTTATTGCACTTATGGATTCTACGTAAGTTTTGGGTATTTTTCATGTAGCATATCCTATGTCGATATTCAGCTTTCGTTTTCGAGAAAATAACAGTTAAAAAATATAACAGATTTTATTGAAAATATTAAACACTATTTTATTATTAAACAAAAACAATAATTATTTAGTTAGGTAAATGTTCAAATTGAAACCCTTATTATGGCACTATCCCAAACGATCGATAAATTCATGCTGAACCCTATTTATGGTTTCTTGACTAATGTTAGCACACACTCTTCTAATTCTGATTTTTAAGTCGTCAATGATTCAGGTTTAGTATAATAAACAAAATTTTTGAGATGGCCCCACAAAAAAGTCCAGGGGATTGAGATCAGGAAATCTTGGAGGCCATTCAATTGATCCACGCCTTTCAATCCATCTGTTGGGAAATGCTACTTCGTTAAGATATTGTCTAACTTGAATTGCATAATGTGGGGATGCACCATCTTGCTGTAATAAGGTAACAAGGGATATCATAGTCGCGGGCAACTCGACGAATGCTAATATGTTGATTTTCTTTCACAGATAATAAAATATTTAGTTTTTCATCTTTGTTTAGCGCAGGATGTCTATTTTTTTACTTATTTTCTATGTACAGAACCCGTATCTCAAAACTTCCTTTCAATTTTACTAACTACTAACTGGTTTATTGGCTTTTCTGGATATTGGTTATTAAATAAAACACACACCTCATGTTGAATTCGCACTCTATCGCCATAGCCAATCATCATCAGAATTTTAAGTCTTTGTGTTGTTGATAAACGCATTGTAATATTATTATTTGTTTGAAATAATGTCTTGCATAAAGCAAACAGACAAATTAGGAACTTCAAAATGAGTGAGAATGCCATTGCTCTAAAAATAAATAAACATGAAACTATAGTATAACTATAGTAGTGTAAAACTATTTACACTACTGGATTATACGCGAAAAGTTGCTGAAGAAATGTATTTTTGAAAATAAAAAATAATACACCTGGAAGTTTTTAAGAAAAGTTGTTACAGGTTGATTTTTACCTTGTTGAGATCTGGCTAATGAAAGACACTTTATTTCACAATTTCCATCTTACAAGTTGTCACTTTCGTAATTTTTAATTCAATTGGCTATTGGGTTAATTTAATGTTTATTATTTTATCACTAATTTTATTATTAATTATATATTATCTAATATCCAACCTTTTAACTCTTCAACTTTACCTTCTTAACTGTATTTTACTTACGATTTTGTAATAATAGTCAGTTCGATACACATACACCAGCTTCATGTCAGTTTAGGCCTACATGCTTGCCTGGTTGCCACCCTTAGCTTATTCAGAGCCACACAACAAGGTTCACTACCATCGGACCTACATCACCAGACATATAAGCTTTAAAGGGTAGTTCAGTGAAAAACGTATGCTGCGTGCAAATTTTTAATAATCCTTAGTGAACCGGTTTCGGCCCTTTATGCTATCATCAGTACTCTAATCTGCCGGAAGAGAAACAAAGGACAGCTCAAAGAGGTATGAATGCTGTTAAAGGTTGGAGAGAAAAAATAAAATGTCAATGTTACTCATTCGTCAGATTGAGGCCGACCCACCGGAGATCACCACGCAACCAGCCACCAGTTACATGTCTAGGGCCAAAGGACAAGACTCAATACGTCCACAACACTCCAAACACAACAGCTTGACTCAATCCATGATTGCACATTACAGAAACGTCACAAAATGTTTGTTAAAATTAGATTAAAATGTTAAAACTATTAAAAATGTTTGTTAATAAAATGGGTTAAAACGGTTTTCGGAATAAATTAGAAATGTTTTCCATTAAAAACTAAATGATAAAACGTTAAAAGTCAAAATTAAAATTAAAAATTCGGACGTCTTTTATTTTAAAAATTTAAAGCCGTCCCTTAGGTCGTTAGAGGTCGTAATGAGCCCACGAAGATCGAAATTGGCTTTGGACGGAGATAATAGACAACCCAGAGACATCTACCATCAATTTGGCCGAAAAAATAAATTAATCTCCTGTGTAGGGGGACGTAGCTACGGTTTAGATTTACTTGTGTGTTAACACACTGCGAGTTGAGAGCCATTTCCTTCGTGATCTCCACATCCTCCATAAAGTTCAGCCTGTTGAAGTTGCGAGTTGACAAGCTGTGCAGGATTTTCGCATTTGTTCCGATGTCGAACCTGTGGCCAGTCTCAATCAAGTGCCCACCAAAAGCAGAATTGCTGGTCCTGCTGATATGCTCTCCGACTCTAGTTTGCAACGCTCTGATCGGGCGCCCGATGTAAGTGACGTCACAATCATTGCATTTCAGTTTGTATATACCACTTTTGGGCACATGGGTAAGTTTATCTTTTGAGTTGACGAGAAAAGACTTCAGGGACAAATTATTCTTGTGCACGATCCTGGCTTCAGGAACATTTTGCCTGACTCTTCTGGAGAAGGAGCGAGTCAAGCTGGCGGACACAAAGGGGATGACAAAAACGGGGCTGTCTGGACTCTGCAGAACACGCGGGTATGACAGGTTGGGTATTTCAGCGCTGCGAAACCTGTCAATAAGCCTGTCAATACAAACCGGGTCGTAGCCGTTGTTCAGGGCTATTTGCTTGATAGTGTTGAGTTCAAGCTTGTAGTAGTCTTCTGACAGTGGTGTACGAAGCAACCTGTGTACGTAACACCTGAAGGCCGCCATCTTGTGCTGAGAATGGTGATTAAAATCCCCACGAATCGCATGGTCCGTTTGTGTTGGTATCCTAAATATCGCGAATTCCAATTTGTTATTGTTAATAAATATAGTCAAGTCCAGAAAGTTGAGCTTTTTGTTCAATTCGGTTTCCAAAGTGAACTTGATTTTAGGATGTATGTGATTAATTTTTTCCAGCAAAAATTCAGCTCCCTTTGTGTCCGTGTCCAGGATGCAGAAGCAATCGTCCACGTAGCGTGTCCAAAAAGAATCTCCTTATTGCTGTCAGTCAGAATGAAGTTGTCAAAAATTTCAGCCAGAAATGGGGACAAGCAGCTCCCCATCGCGAAGCCGTCCTCCTGTTCGTAAAATTGACCGTTAAACTAAAAAAAGTTTTGTTTTAAGCAAATCCGGAGGAGAGAAATAATGTCCACGATCTTCGAGTGGTCGGTCAGTCATCCTGGACTCGAGCATACACCTGACAAACAGAACCGACTCATCCACCGGGATAGAGGTAAAGAGGTTGGTGACGTCAAAAGACACCATGGTGTTGTTATTCGACATCGTGAACCAAAGAACGCAAAAGAGGATCAGTTTTTGTCCAAAGACCTTCAAGGGAAGGGACAATCCAGAGGTAGATTTCAAGGTTTTCAAGTTCTTCAGCTCAATGTAGGGATAATTCATATAATAATTGGAGTCCACCATAATTTCATAATAGTCATGGTAGTAGTTTAACTCAAAATAAAGAGACTCTTAAAGTGAAATTGAGTGTGACAATACTGTTTGTTTTCTTGGAGTAGTGGCACATATAGGGCTATAGATTGTATTTTGTATTGATTCTAGTTCCACTGACCATATGGTCAATACAAAATCACATTTTTGTGATTTGGTTTACTTGGAAGAACCTATAAAGATAACTGTTGCTAAGAATGATGGTTGTTAATAAAAGTAGTAAGTAAAGTTAAAAGCAGAAAGATAAATTGTACTATAAAAAATGTATTTTTTGTTCCTGATTTGAGAAAAAAATACTGATGGTTAAAAGATTAGAAAGTAATGATATTAAGGTTATTTTTAAAAATGTACATGTAAAAATTATATACAAAAGGGTGATCTAATAGCAAAAAGGTTTAGCAAAAAGAAGAAATTTATATAAAATTACTTTTATAAAATATTGGTTCAGAATATCTTAATATTGAGAGTAAAAACAATGATTTAACAAAGAAGTAAAGTTTACAAAAAAGTAAAACAAAGTGCCATAAAAAATATGGTTCAGTGGTTACATAAAGATATAAAAATACAAGAAGTTGATTTTTGCAAATCTTGTATCAGTGGCAAAATGTTTAGATATCCTTTTGGAACTAGAACAAAAAGCAGCAGGGTACTAGAGATTATATAATCGAATGTTTGTGGCCCTATTTCTCCTTTGACTTTTGAGGGGGAAAATATTTTGTAAGCTTTATTGATGATTTTTGAAAAAAGAAAGTTTGAAGTGTTAGACAAATTTAAGGAATTTATCAGTATGGTACGAGTCTCAATTTAGTTTAAAAGTTTTAAAACTGCGTTGTGATAATAGGGGGAAATATATTCCTCATGATTTTAAAGCTTTATTCTGCAAAAAAAAGGAATTACTTTGGATTATACAACATCATATAGTCCTCAGCAAAATGGTAAGGCAGAATCATAGCTTAGTTGAAAGGAGCAGGGCAATAATGATTGAATATAGAATACCAAGAAGTTTTTGGGGTGAGGCAATTCGAACAGTAAATTATTTAATGAATAGAGGGACTCATGGTAGGGTATTCATTAGGATATAGATTGTGATCTATAGATAAGAAGAAAATAATAATGGCTAGGGATGTAGTATTTAAAGAAGATGAGTTTGGTTTAAAAATAATATTATAAAAGTGAACACAAGTTATGAAAGTTACAATAATGAAGCAATGGAAAATAATCAAAATATTTCCGCTTCGAGCTTGATTTTGAATAATGATGAAGTTAAAAATGGAGTTTCATGCTTACATGATAGCCGTAGAAGTATAAGAAATTACCCTCAAAGTTTGAGGATTTTGAACTATATTTATATGGCATTTGATGCATGTAGTTATCTTGAAAATGTGTTGAAAACATTTGATGAAGTAGGTATAGAGTATAGGTTACATAAATAAAAATTCATAAATGCTATAAAGGGAGAAATAAGTTCAATAGAGAATGATACATGGGAAAAAGTGAAAATGCCAAGTGGTGTAAAGGTTTTAGATACAAAGTGGGTATTTGCTTAAAAGAAAATAAACAGGACAGATTTTTTATTATTTAGTTAGTAGTAAGGGGCTTTGAGCAGGAAAAAGATAAGCATTACCCAGAAATATACTCCTGTTACAAAAATGAACACAATTATTAGATCATTGTTGAATATTGGAAATCAGTTTGGTTATCATTTTCAACAATTAGATGTCAAAACTGCTTTCCTAAATAGGGTCTTAGAAAAAATATCTATATATATATTTTAAAATTTGTATTTTGAACAAAATAAATAGAGACCCAATAAGTTTTTGGAAAAAAATAAATAAATGCTTGTTGGACACAGGTTTTAGATCAGAGAATGACTTTTGTTTGTACATTATAAATCAAAATATATGAGTTTTGTATTTATTAATATATGTTGGTGATATTATTTTCTGCGGTTCAAATTTAAATAAAATAAAATGTAAGAAACAGAAATTCATGACTAAATTCAAAATTAAAGATAAGAGATAACTGAAATATTTCTTGGGTCTTGAAATTTCTTACATTAGAGATGAAGGTATATTAAGAATTGGCCAGACTAACTACACAAAAAGTATTTTGGAAAAATTTTATATAACAAATGGTAAAACTTCTGATATATGTTTAGATCATAAACTAAAAATTTTGTACTAATCCCTAGAATTTGACTAAAAAACCTGTCAAGGTTTGGTAGGCGGTTTGATGTATTTAATGTTAGGGAGTCGACCAGACATTTGTTTCGCTGTCAATTTTTTTAGTCGCTATCAGGACAAAGTTAAAGTAGAAGTATGGGTGCATTTACAAGTGTTACAATACCTAAAAGCTGCTGTGACATTAGGTTTAGAATATTATAGATCTGATAAGGTTGATTTTTGTTGTTTTGTAGACGCAGATTGGGGTGATGACACGCATGATAGAAAAAAATCGTTAGTGGACACCTGATTAAAATATTTGGTAATGTGGTAAGTTGGACAAATAAAAAAGAATCATGCGCATCATTGTCCACAACTGAGGCAGAATTTGTAGCTTTATGTTCATCAGTTCAAGAAGGTTTGTGGATGAAAAAAATATTTTTAGATTTCAATGTTAGTTTTGATAGGTACTTTAATATTTTATGAAAACAACCAAGGTTTAATTCAGAATCCGAATAACCGTAGGGTGCAGCATTTAGATTTAAAAATGAATTTGGTTCCTGAGTGTGTGGAAAGTAATATTATCAATTTAGTGTATGTTGAAACTGCGCTTTAGTTAGCTGATATATTAACAAAAGGTTTATCAAAACACCAATTGAAAGTTCTTCGATATTGTTTAAAAGATACCAGCGAGGGGGGGGGGGTGTTGACGTAGGCTAAAATCCTGTTTAGTCATATCGACCAACAGAGCGCACTCTATTCTCTTTGGTTAGAGGTTAAGTATGTATTTTGATAAGTTAGAATAAAATGTGGCTATAATTAAGAATGTACATGTGTATAAAGCTTTCCGTTTAATTAAACTTTGTTAAATGTCACTAATGCTATTTGTATTATTCCTTCTACATAATCAACAACACAAACAACATAAACTTAAAAAAAATTATCCATAAGGTTAACGATTTTGACTAAACTTCCAATTCATTAGCATTACACTTATGTGAGTGTAATATAAAAAGAACCAAAATATAGATACTTTTCTAGACTATGAGAACAGAGCATCCAAAACTTTGAGAGCCTTGATACCAAACAGTTACTATATTTGCAATTTCTCCACCTTCTCCTACTAAATATATGGTCAGAGTAGTCAGAGATAAATTTTTCAAAATACTGATACATAGGTATTGAAAATCAGTGTTTGCGAAGATATTATCAATGCAGCTGGCACAACAACTAAATACTTATTCAAGTACTTCAAACAAATTGTGCTATTTTAAAATGTAATGTGTTGTCCACACATGCAACACTTTCAACAAAACAGTAATGATATAACTTATTTGACAAGAAATGTCACTGTCATATCGTAAGAAAAACGACTCACATCTTATTGTATAATATTTATACAGTGCGTTTTTTTTAACGCGCAACATAGGATTTTACGTGTTAAATTTTTAAGCCCCTGTTAAACCATGTTATTTTGGAACTACAGGTCTAAAACTTGACGGGTGTGTCTTTAGTACCCTGAAGCTTAAGTAAGTTAACCAATTTGGTCTAAAAAGTAATTAAAAACTGGCAAAAAATCATTTTTTTCGAAAAGATTTTATCGTTTTATACTCCCTGTATGCATTGTTGTTTTTTGTTGTTTTTGATACTGGCAGGGCAGGTAGCAGGTAGAGTGACATATTTTGACTGCATCATGACCCGACATATTTTGAACTCAAAAGGGCATTTTATGATTGATTAGGATACTGTTTGGCTTCAAACTGAGGTCATTTTGAACAATTAACTTATAAAAATACTTCTTTTATTCTTAACTTTCTTGATACAAAGTTAATGATCAACTTGTTTTACCTTCTACGCCAAATTTTACCTGCTACATGCCGTGCCAGTATCAAAAACAACAAGCACCTATCATACATACAGGGAGTATGGAAAGATAAAATCTTTTCGAAAAAAGATGATTTTTTGCAAGTTTTTAATCACTTTTTAGGCCGAATTGGTAAACGTACTTAAGCTACAGGGTACGAAACAGCCACCCGTCAAGTTTTATACTTGTAGTTCCAAAACAACATGGTCTAACATGGGCTTAAAAATTTAACACGTGAAATCCTGTGTTGCGCGTTAAAAAAAACGCATTGTACATATTACTTTTCATAGCATATTTTAGCATTTAAATTAAACAAAAATATATTTTATTATTATTTTTATATACATATATTTATTTTATTATTAATTTTATTAATACTTGTTTTTTGTGATTTTTAATATTACTTAGTATATCAAAATTTTATCATTGCCCCTTCTGACAAAAACAAAGTTTTTTGCCATTGCTTTTGTCAGAAGCTTATAGCTGCTTTATTGAGACATTTCTAGAACATTTGGAATACTCTGTATATGAGAAATTGCTGTTAGTTTGTTAGCTGATTTATACTTTTTTGTGCATACAGGGTGCCAATTATTGGAAAATATACAAGAAAGTGTAAATTGGGGCAAAATTGAGCAATTTAAAGTCGAATAAAATGCCACTTTCAATATTAAAAAAATGTTAGTACTTTCGGAGATATCTAAAAAAAAACGAAATATTGGAAATTAGTTTTTAGTTTTTACTTATTTATTTGATAAGATAACTGCACACAAAAGACCTTTTACCATTGCCACTTTTCCTTCTCTACAATCTAACAATATCAAATTTCAGATCCAATTACGTTTTAATAAAGGTTCTCTTAAAAAAACAACATCTCAACAATTCTCTATTTAGTCACTTGACCCTTCTTCATGTGACATCATTGATTTTTTCAAACCAATGAGCATGTGATACAAACCATTCACTCTGACTTTCTAATCAATTGTTGATAGATGTTTCTTTATCGCACTTTTTTGGGTTTTTCCTGATTTATTTGATAAGGTATCTAAAAATAAATGAAATTTAACAGTGCGACGTTTCTTCCTTTACGACATCGCATTATCATAAATGACAAAAGTCCCTGTTTTTGACATCCATCATCAGTTTTTAGGTTTTTGTTATGGAGACGCCATATTAGATAGAATTGTATTTATTGAAAATATTTTTTGTTAAAGTTAAGCTAAAATAACATAATTTGTATCTTCACAATTGTATCAATATTTTCACAACAATCTTTTTATTTTAATCAATATTTTATAAGGTTTTTAAAAAATAGATTAACACTTGTTTTTGACATTTTGTTTGACTGCTCATTGTATTTATTTTGGTATTTACTATTTATCATATAATGCATATACTTGAATATTTAGTAACTTTATTTATAACTAAAAATAATATCAAGAAAATTGAGATATAAACTATTTTATGTTTATGTTGTTTTATTACTATAACTGCACTATGGTTTAAAATAATAGACAGTCTCGATGTTATTAATTAATGTTGTTAGGTGATACCACAACTGTCTTCTGTAAAAGCAAAGTTGACTTTGATTCAATTTTATGGTTGGAGTTTTACTTGATTTGAGTAAACATTGTGCCATGGAATGACTGTCTAGGTTTTTCTATTTTTTATTCTAACATTGTAAAAAATAGGTTAAATTTGGCTGTATGCTGCATTTCTAGTTATGGAGCCTTTTAGAGAAATAAGGACCAAACTTCAAAAAACTGGGAGACTTATATCTTAGAACAGGTACTACATGATTTCCAAACCACAAATTCATCTTAACTTTGTAATGTATTCTGTAAATATTCAAGATAAACCACAAATTCATCTTAACTTTGTAATGTATTCTGTAAATATTCAAGATAATTTGTTTGTTGAGCAAACTAGATTGAAACTCACTATCGAGTTTACTATTTTGTAACTCACAACTAAATCGTATTTTTTTTTTTCAAAATGAAGTTTATGAACATATATGGTCATAAAATAGTTTTCTTCTCAGTTTTCGTAATATTACTTTTAGTTATAAATAAAGTTTGAAATCAAGATTGGGGGTGGGAAGACTGGGAAGTTGGTTTTTTTTTTTTCTGCAGTATAAGGTAAGAAACTCTTTTATATACTTTTTTTAATTTAATTATCCTAACGTGTTAATTATTTTACAGTTTATTCGCCCCGTTTTAATGATTAAATAATATCAATCAATGGGGGGGGGTCTTGCTGTCTATCCCTGTATAGAAAGACAGCATTACTTTAATTTTATTAAGTAACATTTAAGCTCGCATTTAAGGTACCTATGTCCTTCGCCATTGTTCACCTTTGTAGAATGTTAATTTTCTAGCTCCGGATGATGGACATGTCTATGTCCGGAACCAGTCGAGCGCGCCCCCTTTAATTAGTAGGTTATAATAAATTTATAGTGGCAAAGACTGTGTGCCATTCCGCACCCTGTATAAATAAAGTTGTTAAATATTCAAGAATATGCATTATATGATAAATAGTAAATACCATGAGCAGTCTCACAAAATGTCAAAAACAGGTGTTAATCTATTTTTTAAAAACCAAATCTTATAAAATTTTGATTAAAACATAAAGATTTGTTGTAAAAATATCTCGGATAATATTGACACAATTGTGAAGATACAAATTGAGTTATTATAGCTTAACTGTAACCAAAAATATTTTAAATAAATAAAATTCTATCTAATATGGCATCCCCAAAACAAAAACCTTAAAACTGATGATGGTTGTCAAAAAGAGGGACTTTTTATGTCATTTATGATAATGCCTTGTTGCAAAGGAAAAAAAGTGGCACCAAAAAGACGGGAAGAAAGACCCAAAAGCTTGGGATAAAATAACATCAATCAGAGCATTAATCAACAATTGATTAGGAAGGCAGAGTGAATTCCATGATGTCATTCAACAGGGTCACATGCTCATTGGTTAGAAAAAGTCAATGATGTCTCATGAAGAAGTGTCAAGTAATAATGGAGAATTGTTTAAATGTAATTTTTTCAAGAGACTCTTTATTAAAACATAATTGAATTTGAAATTTGATATTGTCACATTGTAGAGGAGGAAAAGTGGCAATGGTAATCTTATCAAAGAAATAAGTAAAAGTTAAAACCTAATTTCCAATATTTTGGTTTTTTTTTGGGATATCTCCGAAAGTACTAAAAATTTTCTAATATTTAACATTTTCTTCGACTTTAAATTGCTCAATTTTGCCCCAATTTAAACTTTCTTGTACCTATTTCTTGAAATAACCAAAATCCCCATGATGAGTCTCAAAGAATGGGCACCCTGTAAACACAAAAAAATAAAATCAGTTTACAAACTAACAGCAATTTCTCATATACTGAGTATTCCAAATGTTTTAGAAAGGTCTTAATAAAGCAGCTATAAGTTTCTGACAAAAGACCTTGTGTTTGCCATAAGCCATATAGCTGCAGTAAAAAAAATTTTATATAGGTACTATGTAAGGTTAAGAACCCCAAAAAAAAATATCTCCTGATAGTCATTGAAAATTTTTATAAAGTAGGGCTTTGAACACACCACATTTGGTTTTAATATAATTGTTACTAATATAACATTACCTTTTCTTAATACTTCAGGGGATTTTTCTTTTAAACCAAGGTTTAAACTTTATCAAAGAACAACCAGTTTTATTTTTGGCCAAGTCCCTGATAAAATCAAATTAGAATGTGGATTACACTCAGATTAGAAATTTGAAATGAAAATACATAGTATTAACAGAGTAGTCAACATTTCCTGTTAATAATTTATGATGATATAAGTTGCATTGTAAATTGAATAAAAAATGGTTGATTTAAAAGAAAGAAAACAAGTAACATTACTCTGAGCATTACTCATGATGATCAGTTAGGATGACAAATGACATTCACATCTCAAGCACAATATACCAGGTGTCCAAGAGCACCCTGGACATAGGAGATTAACATGGGAAAACGGTTTTGATTTTTTTGCGCCTGTAGGATTGATTTGATTGAAAAATCGTAATAATAAAAGTTGTAGTACCTATCACCGACTAGTTTTCTGTATTTTTTTCGGATCTCTAACTTGAGCCCTTTCGTCGTAAAACACGAACAAAAATGAGAAAATTTAAACTCTTGGCCTGCACTGTATAGGCGGTTGTCAGGCAACGGGTAAACAGGTCATTGTTGCTGGTACGGTTGCTCGACCACCCCTTATACAGTGCAGGTAAAAAGTTAAAATTTTCGCATTTTGGTTTGTGTTTTATGACGAAAGAGCTCAAGTTACAGATCTGAAAAAAATACAGAAAACTAGTCCGTGATAGGTACTACAACTTTCATTAATATGATTTTTCAATCAAATCAACCCTACAGGCGCAAAAAAATTAAAACCCTTTTCCCATGTTAATCGCCTATGTCCATGGTGCTCTTGGACACCTGGTATATTCAATAATACATTTCCTGATTAAAAATTTACTCCATTGTTGCAAAAATAGAATTTCCCATTATTTTCAACTAACATAAAAATAACATTAACCTAGTCTAGTGGTCCTGTGTTGGGATGACTAGGTTAATGCAACTGGTAATGTTATTTTCAACTTAGTTGAAAAGGCTAAAATCTCACCAGCAAAAAGAAATAACTAAAGTGTGCAATTTTTAATTTCAGTTTAGTAGAGGTTAGGCGAGGGGTTAGGGCAGTGATTTTGCTTGACTACTATATTCCTATTAACTTATCACCTTTTTGCAACATTCAACCAGATCCCAATCTAAACAAAAAACAAAATCTTTCCATTCACCTAGATATTGCAGTTTTACTATATATTAAAAAGTGCACATTGTGTTCTTTTTTAACATACCTAATAATAAAAGTATAAAATGATTATACAAAATTTATTTACCTTGATCTGAGGCTTCTTAAGGAACTATGGCCACTCATTTTGTTTATCCAGAAGTCCACAGGTACATATGTAGTAACAGGGATAGCAACAATCACTGGAGCTAAAACTGGAACACACTATTAGGTATATCGCACCAAACCACAATTAAACTTTTCCAAACAGGAATGTGGGCTAGTACAGTAAAGTTTTGATGTGACTAGTGTTATTATAGTTTACATATTTAAGTACATAAGCTTTGACAATAGACAGGAAACAGGTGTTCTAGTATAAGCAAAACTTTTTTAGCCATTTTTTTGTGCGGGTGTGAGTTTAGACTGCCTTTGTCCTTGTCTTGTCCCAGTGCATTGGTGTGAAGGTGTCGTTCAAACGGCTGCGGGCGGCGTCGTTCGTCCCTCGGTCCGCAAGATGGCGCGGAATGCCATCCAGCCCGCGACCGAGACGTCCTGCGCAACGAATCCAAGTGTTGCCCGTTCGCGTCCGATTCCTCGTGGCGAGTACGCGGAAACGTGAACGGTTTTCGTGCCTCCTCAAGCACGTGGACGATGGACCGACTGGAACGAGGAGTAGACGACCCGCGGGACAAGGGTAAAACCGTCGCGGCCCGCGAACAACCCGAATTGTCGCCTCCTCGCTCCCCGCTCACCGTTTGGGGGGCGAGCTCCCCCGCTTCAGCGTACGGCGGTGGCCGATTGTTGTCCTCTGTAAGGGGTGCCTCTGTGGGATTTGAACGCGTATTATAATTGTGAGGCACGCGACGCGACGAACTCTTTTGTCTTTCCCTATACATTGCTGCAGGGTATTATCGCGCCTATTGAAGGTAAGAGCTGCTTTTTATACTCCCTTTCCTCTCCTTTCTCTTTTGTGATAAAGTAATATTTTTAAGGGATGCCAGGAGCAGTTAACGTGATGCTACCTCCACGCGTAGAAAAGAAAAGGAATAAACCAGCAGGAAGCAGAGTATAGCGAACCTAAAATGACGGAACACCTATTGTGTCACCACAGCAGGTGCGTTAAAAAAAAAAAAAATTTATAATCTCTATTCGCACGCAAATTAAGTGACTCAAATCGAACACACTCCAACGTTTCACTACCCGGCTTTACTAAGGTTACCTTAGGAGCCCATTAATAATGGAAAATTAATTAGTAAGCAAATTAGTTAAAGTTAATCAATTTCGAAAAGACTAAAATTAAATCCTGCAAAGAAAAGATAAACTTTGCTATCTAAAATGACAACACGGAGCCAGACCTGAATCAATTAAATCAAGTAGGGATCGTATGCTATAACGAGGAGATAAGTGCAAGCAACCGTTCACCAATTTATCAACAACACACTAGTGCAAATTCAAGCACAAGAAAATAGCATTTAAATTTAAAATATGTAAATAACAAGGCACTTTAACCACGCATAATTAATGAAAGAACCATATTATACAACCGACTGAACAATCTGTCGGGATATTGGGTGTACTCCCCTTTAACCTTCCATTAATATGCAATCCAACAAATAACACTCAATTAAGTATGCAACCAAGCAATTAACACTTAATTAAAATATGCAATCCAGCAATTAACTCTTAATTAATTATGCACTCAAGCAATTAACACTCAATTAAAATATGCAATCAAGCAATTAACTCTTAATTAAGTATGCACTCAAGCAATTAACACTTAATTAAAATATGCAATCCAGCAATTAGCACTTAATCAAAATATGCAATCAAGCAATTAACTCTTAATTAAGTATGCACTCAAGCAATTAACACTTAATTAAAATATGCAATCCAGCAATTAGCACTTAATCAAAATATGCAATCAAGCAATTAACTCTTAATTAAGTATGCACTCAAGCAATTAACACTTAATTAAAATATGTCGGCGCCGACTTAGGCTACACGTATTTAAAAAATGGAAAAATCACCAACTACGAATAAACGAACTCTATACGTAACAACACTTGAAAATGGCCTCTCAATTAGAGGTAGGCAGTTAAGCAACCCTTCCTTGGGGTGTCTTGGTGTAATACGCTACACTTAATAGCAAAACACTGCACTCATAGCTAAATGAAAAGACTGCAACCCCCAAAATGCAAACAATACTATTACTAATACTGTAAACTAATATTTTAGGTTTGGTTAGTGATTTAGCCAACTTTAGTGACTAAAACCCCTTAATTGGTGGCTGCAGCGCTATACTGGACGACCCCTGGATTACAGGACGTCCACCGGATCCAATCCAAGCTGGAAAGGCAACAATCACCCCTACTTTTGTTGCAGAAACCTCTAAACAATTTGCACTAATAAAAAGGGACCTCAATGGCTGCAAAACTCAATCGGGCGGCTGATGCTCTATTTTTTCCCCTTCTCTTCCTTGCCTCTTTCTCCTAAAACCTGAAATCGTTACCGTCTTTAATATTTTTTCCTTCGCTCCTTTGCTCACTCAGCCCCAATCAGACGATTACGTCACTCAGAAGATGCTCAGAGGGTTTCTTTTTGGTGGCACACGCACACGACCGACCCGAGTACACCCTCGGGGGGTGGGCAAACGAAAAAAATGTATCACGCGCTACGGACCGCTACTTGACCTTCAGCAACCTTCCAGAACCTTCTATATTCCCTTTTTAATTAGGAAAATGCAACTCAAGTTGCTAATTCTGAAAGCCTGCGATTCCACGCACCCGAGATGACGGCCACGGTTATTTTTTCGAACAGGAAAAACGACTTTTCCGCGAATAAAATTTGGTTTTAAGAAAACAACTTTTTCACGTGTCTTTATTCCACGACGTCCCGAAGAGAAGAGAATCTTTAAAAATCCTTTTTTAATTTCTACGACGGACGAAAAATTCCAGTATTTCGTTTTTTGCACAACATTCCAGCACGTAGCAATAATAAAATTACATTTCCGTACAAGTAACGGCCTCTCGCGGCCATCTCCAACATGTCCAACATGTGGCAACAGATCGCAATGAAATTATCGATTTTTTTCTGAAGCGCAACCCCGCCATCTATATTAAGGTGGAGGAATCTTACGATCACGCATCGGAAAACTATGTTTTCACGACACCCTCCCCCTTAGACGAAGCATCGGCCAGAATGCCGCAAGCATTATTCCGATGAGGCGCTTAAAACTATAGAAAAGCTCAAACCGCCCAACTCGAGAGAAACTGTACAATAACACATATTTTACAAAGCAAAGTGTAGGAACACTTCCACTAAGATGAATTTATACAATAATTAAAAACTTATTAACTATCGGGTTAGTAGTACTTGGCTTAATAATAATATTACATATACATATACTTTTTCTTTTTCCTTTATGTATTATCCACTATTTTTTATATCCACTATCATTATTTTTCTTTTATTTTTATTTTTTCCTTTTTTAGTATTTTTTTATTTTATTTTATTTTTTTATTTTATTTTATTTATTAGTTTAATAACGTGCACTCACTTCGTCTTCTGCTCTCAAATAATTCTCTCCACCAGGCAGCACCCCGCATTTCACTCGCGAGTGGTGACCAGCCGAACAAAACGATACCAAATTCATTCCATCCGACCCCGAACTAACGGAATCTTCGCATTCGATCTCAATCCGATCATCCAGTCCCTGAACCAGCTTCTTCAGAGCGATGCCTTTTTTAATATTGCCATGTGAGATCGAATCTAACTCGACTCGATCATCCAAAGCGTGTACCAGCTCATCCAAGATCACCCCATCAGGCGAAAACGGCCGATAATCATTCTGTCTACTGGGCGACTCAGCACGCAGCTTTCTGCGCGGTTCATCGTGTATCTCTGCAGTCACTTGCAGAGGCGGCAAAATCTCCTGATTCGATCCGGACGTGGTTGAACCGCTCGCACCGTGATTCTCCGACGAATGCGCCAAGGATGAAGTCGAACCAGCTCTCGAGCGTGATGGATGACAGTTACGCGTCAACACTGCGTCTCCCCCCTCTAGCGGGTCTGTCTCCTCGGATGAGGACGATCTATAATCAGGCTCATCGGGAAATTCTGGATTACCCAACGGAGCAGGACGCAAATCGTCAACATGATAGTTGATCACTCTTTTTTGGACTCGCACATCATAATTAAAGTCCCCTGTTCTTGCAACTATCACTCCTGGACCAATCCAATGAGGTCCGAACCCTGCATCGACCCTGAACTGTCGCACCAGAACAGAATCGCCCGGCCGGTACGCAACCGTCGCCTGGGTATTTTTGTGATATTCTTGTTGAAATTTGGCTTGTCTATCGACAGCTCGACTTCGTCTCCGGGCCCTGTAATCTCGGCGCCCTGTAATCTCGCTGACGCTCCTCTCTATGCCATCGGGTTTTCCACTCCCTTGGCAGCGGCATCTCGTATCCCAGAACCAGGGATGATGGGGTTTCGCCCGTGGCCCGGTTTCTTCGGCTCCGGAGAACCTGAAGCGCCTTTGGTAACGCGGTTTCCCAGTCGACTGACGGAGGAGCACCGTGAAGGAGTATTCGCAACACCTTTTTTAGCTCCTGAATTCTTCGTTCAACCGGGTTTGCCCGCTGATGATAAGCAGATGAGTAAAGGTGGTTAATGCCGTTTATTTCGCAGAAAGCGTCGAACAAACTACTCTTAAAACAAGGTCCATTGTCCGACACTATAGTCTCCGGAACTCCATATCGTGCTACCCATTCGTTTGAGAGCTTAGCAAGAGCTTGCTTTGCCTTTTGATTGACCATAGGAAAAGCTTCCATCCATCGAGTAAAGACATCCTCAATGACCAATAAATATTCGCTTCCTCCACGAGATCTTCGTAGTGGCCCAACAACATCCAATGAAATCATAGCAAATGGGAGTGTTGGGGATCTGGCGTGCATTGGAGCCGCTGCCTGTCTCTGTTGGCTTTTCATCGTGGCACACATCAAACAGTTTTTTATATAAACGCCAACTTTTTTGTGCAGGTAGCCCCAAAAGTATCGCTGACTTATGAGTCTAACGGTCTCGGCGATTCCTGGATGTGCCCGATCGCTTGTATCGTGATAGTAGTGGATGACTCTGTCAATCAAATAATGTGGCACCACCAGTTGGTCTCCATTCCTTCCCTTATGCCACAACAAGCCGTCATAAGTGGTAAAATCGGTAACTAATCTGCGCTGGGCTGCAGTTAGTATTGTAGCTTGGTCCAGATTCCGAAGAGTTTGGACAGTCCGCTGTATGTGCCTGACTCGGGACTGCCCCTCGGATATCTGCTTGAACAGACGATCGACGGTGACGACTGTCACACCAGGGTTTGGTTCGTCTAGTGGTGACAAAGGTGGCACGAGACGTTGGTCATCTGGGGTCCCTCGATACTCGACATCCTCCGGATTACGAGACAGGTAGTCTGGAAGCTCGTTACGGGCTCCCGGCACGTGCTCCAACGTAAAAGAGTACTCCTGCAGAAGCAGCGCCCATCTAGTAAGTTTGGCTCTCGTATCCTTGAACTTGTTCAGCCATGTCAATGACCTACTGTCAGTACGGACGACAAATGGACGGTCCTCCAAGTATCCACGATAAATTCCAATAGCCCACACCAACGCCAAGCACTCCTGCTCGTTAACGTGATATTTTTGTTCGGTGCTCTTAAACTTTGCACTGCTGTAGGATATTACATGTCGAGTATGGTCTTTTTCCTGGTATAATACCGCAGACATGCCGATAGCACTGGCGTCGGTTTGTAAGATGAATGATTGTTCGAAATCGGGACGCGCTAACGGTTTTGATTTAGCGACGGCCATCTTTGTATTATCGAAAGCTTCTTGAACCTTCTGGTTCCATTTAAATGGGGTTTTTGAGGTTCGCAACATATCGGTCAAAGGTGACGTGATGACGGAATACTGGGGGACATGTTCACGTAACCATCCGCAGAGCCCCAGAAAGCTTTGTAATTGCTTTTTTGTTCTTGGTACAGGAAAGGACCTTATCTGCTGCAAATGTTTCTGCTGGGGTTCAATCCAGAACTCGTGAATGTGGAATCCGAGATAATCCAGATCTGTTCGCCCTATCTGGCATTTGTCTGGCGATACCTTCAACGAATGCAGACGCAGACGCTCCAGCACTAATCTCACATGTCTCGAGTGCTCCTCGAGGTTACTCGAAAAAATAATTATGTCGTCCAGGTAAACCTGGACAAATCGTCCGATATAGCCCACTAAGACCTCCCCGGCCATGAGCTTTTGAAACGTGCTAGGCGCGTTCTTCAGGCCAAACGGCATTACTTCAAATTGATAAGTGGCCCCGTCCGGCATTGAAAACGCGGTCAGAGGCTTTGATTCTTCACTTAGAGGGATCTGCCAATAGCCTGACTTGAGATCCAATACAGTGAAAATTGAAGATGTAGACAACAACTTGATAGCGTCTGTAATCCGCGGCAAACTGGCCGTTTCATCCTCCGTAATCTCATTAAGGGGACGATAATCCACGCAGAACCTTGGTTTTTTACCCTGGCGCAGAACCAACACCGGGGAACAGGAGTACGGCGAACTGGAAGGGACAATAACTCCAAGCTGCAGCATTTCATCTACCTGATCGTATAAAATTTGTCTCTTGTGCGGTGACAAAGGATAGCACCGTCGATTAATTCGCTTTTGGGACGTAAGAGCTATATGGTGCGTAGTGGTTCTAGTCGTTGGTTGCTGCAGTCCGGCGTCAAACAGATCTCCATATTCCTGGATCAGCTCTTGAAGTTTCGGATCCGTTTCGGCAGGGATAACTGGTAAGGTATTCGGTCTGATTTGCGCCGGCACCCCTGCGGCGGCCCAATACACGGTCTGCCTCTGCTGTTCTCCAATATACGCGCAAGCTCGGTCGAAATCCAAAAGCACTCTCTGCTGTGCCAAAAAGTCTCGTCCCAGTATCAGTGACACACCGAGTTGATTCACCACATGCAATTTGACCGGATAGGTATAGTGTCCGACCTCTAATGTTGCCTGCAAGGTCCCCACAGTTTGAGCCACCTGCCCCTCGACAGCCATAGTAAATTCTGTAGAATCAGGCACGAGCGGTCCTGACGGAACCAATCTCCTGCTCACCAAAGAAAGATCAGCCCCGGTATCCAATAAGGCTTCAACTGTCCTGGTATTAAACTTTACTCTGATTAGTGGACGCGGAGTAGCCGATCCTGAACTGGCCAACAACGTCCAATCCCGAGAACTCGAGTCATGCCAGGAAGACGGCATGGAGGAAAACGTATCCAAAGCAGGTGCCGAAGAGAGGTGGAAATTAATCGGAGAGGGTGGGCGGCCCAACGGTTCTCCATTTTTTATTGCGGAGCCGCCCCGTCGGCGTTTCCCGCCTGAGTGTTAACCTGGGGCTCCTGACGGCCAAAACGTCGCTGGGCAGCATTCACTTGACGTCGATTATTAGCTGGTGCAAAACTTTGCTCCCGTTGGTAAGGCTCTCCAGGACCCGTACGCCCGCTTGGTCGCGGTCCACGCTCAAGTGGATCTCGCCGATCATCTGTCCGGGCGTTGCTCTCTCGTTGATATGAATTGCCAGGCCGCCGGCCACCACCGCGGTTATTGTTAGGTTGGGGGTTGTTTCCAGGACGATTCCAGCCCGACGAAAATGGCTGTCGTCGTGGCTGTGGCTGGTAAGCCGGACGCGATGTATTTCCTTGCGGAGGCTGACCATTTCGGTAGTCAGATGTATGTTGGCCCGAATAATTATTGTTAGAGCCTCTGCGGACCGCCCAATCCGTGGCACCCGTCCGCTCCTGTCGTCCTTCTTTAATGTCGCGCTCTATCTCGGAGGCTCGATCCACCAAGTCGTCGACAGTCAAAAGCTCCTGGAAGCGCAAGTGTGCTCGCAATATTGGTCGAATCAGGGGAATTACAATCTCGATAAATTCCGCGGGACGCCCATTTCTAATTAAACGATTAAACAGGGCCAACTTATATCGGATAAACAATTCTACGGGCTCTGAAGGCTTTTGCGGGACGCTGTACAACTCTACACGAATACTGGTGTAAATCTCTCTCGAGCCGAACTTACACAAAAAACGCTGACAAAACTCGTGAAAACTCAACTGAAAGGGCCTTAAGGGCTCCAGCCAGTCTTTGGCGGCATTGCGCAAACATCCAGCAACGACGCGCATACGAGTCGCATCTCCCGTAATTTGTTCGTTTTCAAAGTATGAATTTAAATCTTCAATAAAGCTAACCGGATCTTGTTGGAGAGTGCCCGAAAAACCAAGGTTACATGGGGCGCTGGGGCCCTTTAGAGTCTGTATTTTATGAGCCAACAACGTTATTGCATCGGCCAAATAAGCATTAGTATCCGCAGGTTCCAAAACCGTGCGCGGGACCCGCGGTCCGTCATTCTCAGTATCATTAAAAACGCGAGGACCCGCATCGGCAGGAAAACGCTCGTTCCGCATTACCCCGCTACGATACGCTCGCTCAAGGTTAGCAAAAGGCTCGCTTCCTACTCCGCGAACCGATTCCGACTCACTATGCTCGCGACAAACAGGAGTCTTCCCGTTTCCGGTCGTCAACTCCCAATCGCGCGGCTCGACCACCAGTCCGCACGCTTCCGCGCACGATCCTACGCTCGCATTAGTTTCCGATGAAACATTACTTAAATCCCTAAATGAACCTTGATGCACCTCACCGACCTCACAGCCCGTGGTACACGAGGCCGCCCGTGCACCACCGCCACGCAAACCGCACTCTAAACCGCGACCACCATTTTTACAATTCCTATATGAGGTAACAGTCTGGAGTACCTCACGGGTACAAATTAGAGGCTCCTCCGATCGTAAGGTAGTAATATTAATTGAATTAGACGGGAATACTTTAGCAAAATTAGACGTTCCAGGACTCAACCCATTATAGGGAGGGAGTGGAGTATCATTCTCACTGCTCAGCCTCAAATTGTCCAGATAAGGAGAGTTATCGCCCCCCAACTCTGCAAACTTAAGTGAGGCAGCCAATTTCGAAAGTTGGCGATTGAGAGTAGCAGGAGTCGGTCCTGACACCGCCGATGACAAAATATTTTCATTAGAGCAGATACCCCCGGCTGGTGAAACAGCTTGCCGAACTTCGCGCTGTGGTGAGGCCACCGGAGGACAAACAAGGTCAGTTCCCGTGGGACCGAAATGATAACGTTCAGACACGCCCGCGGCGGTATTTAAAAAATTTTTGAATAATTTATTATTGTAAATTCCTGTAATGGAATTCAGGAAGATTGCTCAGGATACTTGGTAGTTTATTGTAGTTTAGGTTGGAAGGTTGAGTAAGAACCGCTGTTGGATTAATACTGATTTTTATTTAACAATTAACAACTATTTATACACATTTACAAACGTTATAAACAAATGAAAATAATAAGTGCTGACCAATATTGTTCTGTGCTCCACATTCGAAGGTTTGGTGATTTTCCTGCTGACGCTGCGTTTGGTACCTGGTTGCCCGGTGACCTGCTGGCGGTGCATTAGCCGCAATAACCTAGTTAATTACCTTTGTGTTGTTTATGAAATATATAAACTGATAATATTTTTTATGACTAAATGTGAGTTTAGACATTCTGGGCAGTCTATTGCCATGCCATCAATGTTCAGCGCCGTCATGGGGAAATACTGGTTCGAGGACAATTGCTTCTGTGGGTGGCTGGGCAGCTCTGATTGTATTTAATAGAATGTCTGCTGCATCTCTGTCTCTTCTCGTATTGGAGCTGTTATTTTGTCGTCGTTTGTAGAACCCGAATAATACCATAAGTGTGATAACAACAAGTATAGTTATCACCGTACCACTAAGGCTTGTGATTAGAAAGTGCTTTTTGACTGTCTCCCAATGCGTGGTTTCAAGTTGCCGTTTGATACTCATTTCGTCACTCCTGACTTCATTAAGCTTGTTGGATGCGTCAATTACAGGTTCGTCAATTAGCGTGGTTTCTCTTCCGTGCATAACTGGGAATAATGATATATTTTGTAGTATAGGTTTGGAGAATGCCTGTAAGACAGTGACACTGTCTGACCTCTTAGGCGTTAGGATGTTCTTCTTCGTTTGAATGAGGCAAGTTGGAGTTGTTTCTATAATAGCAGTCTGATTTAGAGACACATCGTTTCGGATTCCATCGCAAATAATGGCAATTTTAGTTTTTTCAGGCGTAATTGCTAACCATGAGTTTGGAGTGTGTAACTGTTTCCATATTATTGATGATATGGAATGCTGTGTGATTTTGCATGAGGTATTTTCTTCTCGCTGGTATACTTGGTCTATTACGCAATTTGGACTAGTCTCTATGCCTCTTGTTGTAGTGGGTGAACATACGAAGACATTTTCCGCAATGTTCAGACTGTTGTTCAACTCATATTCAGAAATTTGGAAGTACAACTGTGAATCATAGTCGACTGCTAGTAATTCGTTTGGAATATCCAGGATCCAATAGGACTTATTTTCTGTCTTCAGTGGAATTGGAGTCGATCTGATTAGCATAAATTCGTTGTGGTTTATCATCACAAAATATCCATAGACGTGGATAAATTCTTCACTGTGTTCCACTCTGGTCTGGAGCACAGGATAGGATATTATTTCGATGTTGGAAGGAATCTTTCTGGACGCAGCTGCTATAATCTCTTCAATGTGGGTCGGAGATATTAAGTCATATATGTGATCTTTGTGGTAGTGAACATCTAACAATCGTTTATAATAGTCCAAAAGTTCATCTATGTAATTGGAAACCACTTGATATGAACTAAGAATGTGAATTGTCAATTTATTTGTATCCACCATTCGATACCATTCTTCCATTTCATTTATTGAAGCAATGCCTTCATTGATTTTCTCCCGGAATCTTTCGAGTTGATTGTTGATTCTGGATTCGGTATCATTAAAAGTAGATAAAGCATGTAGCATAAATTTGGTTTGGTGGTTGGATGCCTTGATTAGCTCCTTTTGGTTTTTATCTAATTCGTCAATATTTGTGTAGATCTCATCATTTACTCCGAATACAGCGGTAAGTAGTTTTCCCAACGCTCCTCTTTTTCCACGCTTGGATACCACAGTTTGTAATCCGTTTTGTGTCCATTGAAATTGTTTTTCCTTCTCTTTTAAATGATGTATCAGTGATATGCATTGTGTGTCCCCTGCTATTGCTTTTGCTCGTTGACAGAGGTTGTCTATCTGATTAATTGCATCTTGAACGTTTATTGAGTCGTTTATCATTCTACTTTTCTCGTACTTAAGGTCAATTCTGAAGGTGCCCCTGTCTATTCGTGCATGTCCCATGTGCTCAATGTATAGTCCTGGTGGAGGATAATGGATCGAATATTGAGTTGCCTTGGACGCTTGGATCATCACAACAAAAAGAACAGCGATCAGTACCTTTTTCCAGTGTTGTCTTGGGCTTTGTTTGTTTTTGTTGTGGAATAGTGGTTTTTCATTCTCGGTGTTTGATATTATTGGAATTAAGTGGTGTGTAGATCTCTTGACGGGAGCTCCTTCTGCTCTCTTTATAGTGACCACTCTAACATTTGTGTCTTTACCTGGGTGCACTTCAGTTACTCGGGCTAATGGCCATTTGCTTGGGTTGATATTCTGATCTTTTACAAGTACTAAATCTCCAATGTTCAATGAATCTTGATGCTTCTTCCACTTGTAACGCTGCTGAAGTTGATGGAGATAGTCATTAGTCCAGCTCTTCCAGAAGTCTTTCTTAATTTTCTGAACAAGTTTCCATCTCCCAACAACGTCCGAGTTTATGTTTGTAGATATTGGATCGGGAAACGATATAATTTCTCTTCCAATTAGAAAATGTCCTGGAGTTAAGGTTGCTAAATCATCTGGATCATTTGATAATGGGCACAGAGGTCGAGAGTTAAGGCAAGCTTCTATTTGGTGAGTTAATGTCGTCATTTCTTCATACGTTAGTGGTGTGTCGCCAATTATTCGCTTTAAATGGAATTTCATAGACTTAACGCCAGCTTCCCACAGTCCTCCAAAATGAGGAGAAGCTGGGGGAATGAAGTGCCATTGGGTTCCACCTGCAACTAAGGTATCTTGGATCTCTGACTTCTGTATTGTATTGTAAATTTCGTCATGGAGTATCTTACTGGCTCCTATGAAGTTGGTGCCGTTGTCACTATAGAGATGCGCACATCGTCCTCGTCTGGAGGTAAATCGCCGGAATGCTGCCAGAAACATGTCTGATGACATATCACTGACAACTTCTATGTGAATTGCCTTTGTAGCAAGACAGACAAAGATCGAGATATATCCTTTATAAGATCTGTATCCTCTGCCTTTTGTAGTTTTGATCTGAATAGGTCCTGCGTAATCGACGCCGGAATGCAGAAATGGGTGCGACGGTGTAATCCTGGGAACTGGAAGATCCCAGGATTACACCCATCTGTTGCTCGATTGTTTGACCTTTGAATCGCAAGCATCTTACACAGTGGCCAATAATCGTCTTTACTCGGCGTTTTCCATTTATTATCCAAAAACGGCTTCTTGTATAAGATAATGTCAGCTTATTTCCTCCATGTAGTGTATTGGCGTGAGCGTTCAGTATTACTAACTTTGTCAGGTGACTCGCATATGGTAAGATCATTGGATGTTTGCTATCGTAGCTTAACATTGAGTTTTGTAATCTTCCTCCAACTCGTAAGACTCCATTGTCGTCCAGCCATGGAGTAAGATTGAGTATTTTGCTACTAGTGTCTAGTTGAGAGTTCTTTTTTAGTTTTTGTATTTCTGGTTCGAAATGTTGGATCTGATCAATCTTGACTAGGTGTGTTAGGGTATCTCCCAATTCATCAACTGTGAGTAGTGTATGCGAATTCGTTTGTTTCCTGCATTTTTGAATAAATCGTCTGCAGTATGCTATAACTCGAGTCATGTGGTTTAATGAAGAAAATCGCTCTATAAGTTCATTTTTTGTTTTACTGTTTTGAGTTGCGATTGTAACATAGTGACACATTCTGGCCTCCTCTGTGGTGACTTCTATTTGGTTCGTCGGCGTTACGATGGTCGATTTTAACCACGATGGACCAGACCACCACATTGCATGGTCTTTTAATAGAGTTGGGCTTATTCCTCTTGATATAATATCAGCTGGATTGTCGTCGGTTCGTACATGGTGCCAATGTTGGTTTGGAACTAGTTTGGTGATTTCTGCTACTCGGTTGGCTACAAAATTCTTCCACCTGGACGGGTCCCCTTTTATCCACGATAGTGCTATTGTTGAGTCTGTCCAAGCGTGTACGGGGGTATCTTCTAGTGATAGGGTTGTAGCAGTCTTTTTTATTAGATGTGAAAGAAGCACGGCAGCACATAATTCTAGTCTTGGTAAGGTAACTTTCATTCTTGCCGGTGCAACTTTGGATTTGGCAATTAGCAGAATTATTTCTGCTTTATCCTGAGAGTTCTTTACTTTCATGTAGACTACGGCTCCATATGCCTTTTCGGAAGCATCACAGAACCCATGTAGTTCCACCTGACTGCTTTTGACTTGGTGGGTCCACCTGGATATAGTAATTTTTTCGACATGTTTTAACTCTGTTCGAAACATTTCCCATTTGCTTTTAATGACGAGTGGTACAGGATCATCCCAATTCAGTTTCTGCAGCCATAATTCTTGGATAAGGAGCTTCGCTCGGATGATTATTGGAGCTAACCATCCTAGGGGGTCGAATAACTTGGCAACTTCTGAGAGGATGCTTCTCTTAGTGATGGTATCACTGGTCGATATTTCGGTTTTGAATCTAAATGTGTCATCATACGGAGCCCAGTGTATACCTAGCGATTTCCTTATGTCATCTTCAGTTATTTCCAACGCTGAATGATCCTTAAGTTCATCCGGAAGATTTTGTAGTAACTCTGGTTTGTTGCTGGACCATTTCCGCAACGTAAATCCTCCTCGTTGAAACATTTTGATAAGTTCATCTTGTAGTGACAGAGCTTCCTTTATGGTATCAGCACCTGATAACAAGTCGTCGACATAAAAATCTCTCATTGCTGCTTTGGATGCATTTGGAAAATTGTGTCTCTCATCGTGGGCAAGCTTTTGTAACGTTTTAATAGCTAAGTACGGTGCTGCTGTTGTCCCATAAGTTACAGTCGTTAAGCAATATTCATTTATTGGTGTGTCACTATCAAATCTCCATAGGATTTTCTGATATTTCAGGTCGTCGGCGTGAATCTTTATCTGCCTGTACATTTTTTCAATGTCAGCTGTGATCACTACTTTCTGTGATCTCCAGCGTAGTACTATGTCTGATAGTTCTGGTTGTAATCTGGGACCTGCATACATGGTATTGTTGAGGCTCAATCCTGATGAAGTTTTACTGGAAGCATCAAAAACCACCCTTAATTTTGTTGTAGTGCTGGATTCCTTGAATACCGGTTGATGTGGGATAATATATCGATGCTGCAGCTCTGTATGTGGAAGCATTTTCATGTGACCAAGATTTAGATATTCCTGCATGAATTGCTTATAGGCGATTTCCAGTTCTTTGTTACTGCTCATTCTTTTTTCTAACTGGAACAGTCGTGCAGTAGCTCGTGATTTTGACATTCCTAATAGACTCTCTTTTCCGTTAAATGGGATTCTAACGGTGTATGTTCCATCGCTATTTCTTGTAGTGTTGGCTTCGTAATGTTGTTCGCAATAGTCATCATCTTCTGATAACGGACGTGTTTGTGAGACCTCTTCGACTTCCCAAAATTTTGTTAATTGTCTATCTTCTTCAATGCATGTTATCATGCTAAGAACTTGTAACTTGTTGTCTGAATTTGTTGGTAAGTTTCCGGAAAGAATCCATCCTAATTCTGTTTGTTGGCCAAGGAGACCATCTTCAGTCTTTCGTATGCCTTCCAAGATTAACTGGGCATATTCTCGGGCTCCAAGAAGTATATCTACTGGGCCAGGTTTGTAGAATGTTGGATCAGCAAGGATGTCGTTCTTCCATTGTAATATGTCTACGTCAAGGTCTACTCCAGGAAGGGTTCGTGTTAGTTTAGGCAGAACAATTCCAACAACATCAAGCTGGAAACTGCTGGAAAATCTCGGCTTAATTAGTAGCTGTAACTGGGATTTTGACACTTGTGGTTCTCCTGCGCCAAGTCCTGTAACTTGTGCTTGAATTTTCTGTCTGGGCAGGCCGAGTAGGCTTGCAGCCTCTTCGGTTATGAATGCTGATTGGGAGCCAGGGTCGATGAGAACTCTCAGATTTTCATAGCTTCCATAAACATTTCTAACTCTAATGAGTGCTGTTGCCAAAAAAACCATCTCATCTTGTCGGCTAACATGGCTTGTTGTTTCGTTTCTGAACGCTGGTCTTCTGTTCTGTGGTGGTTTCCATGAATCGATGTGTAAGTATGTATGATGGTGATTGTTGCAAATGCGGCATTTCATTGATGAATTGCATTTGGATTTGTAGTCATGGTTTAAACAGTTCAAACATAGCTTTTTGTCCTTGGCAGCTTTTAGTCGAAGTTCTGATGATAAGGCTTTGAATTTTGTGCAGTGGTAAATCAAGTGGGCTTCATTGCAGTACTTGCAGGCATCAGTACTTCTGGGTTTGTTATTGTCATTGTTGTTTTTTGAGTTGTATGGATTTTTCTTTTGTGCATCTGACATTGCTTCTAATGATTGGAATCTTGCTTGAAGAAATCTTCTAACTTCAACAAAGTCCTGTATTTCATGGGGCTTGCTTAGCGATTGTTCATAAAGCTTGTTGGTTTCATGATCCCATTTTCGGCAGATGATGCGACTGATAATAGGTCCCCAATTAGAAGTATCAATTTTTAGATTATTGATGGCTTCAAGACATTCCACAACTGTATCGTGAAGCTGCTTTATCTTGGATGGTGACTCATGTTGAATTACTGGAAGATCTAAGATCCTATCTATTAGTTTGGAGACTATGAGTCTATCATTGCTGTATCTGTCATTGAGAATATTCCAAGCAGGATTATAGTTGGTTTCTGCTATGGACAAGTGCTGGATCAGTCTTCCAGCTTCCCCTCTGACATGCGTTTTAAGATACTGCATTTTCTCAATTGTTGTAATTGTTGGATTTTCATGAACCACTTTGATGAAAATATCTCGAAATGTGACCCATTCTTCGTATAGGCCATCAAAATTTGGCAATTTGATTTGAGGTAAGACTATATTGCATTGTCTCACAGTTTGTTGTACTCCTTGAATCTTGTCTTGTAGGTTTTGTACTGTTTCTTCGTACTGCTTTTCAAGGTCTTGTATGGGATTCTTGATGGTATGGTCAATTTCCTGAACTTGAAGCTCGATGTATATTTCAGAGATAACGTCCCATTGCTTGGATAACTTCTCTAGTAGGAACTGATATCGGCTTCGAGACTGCTCATTGATTAGTTCCGTTGAGATGTCTCTTAAGGTTTGACTCATCTGGTGTACTCGGACCTCTTCTTCTTTTAAACGATTTTTCGGTGCTTGACACTGGTTCGGATTATAATATAAGGCTTCTTGTTGTGCGAGTGGTTTGGCTGCCTGAAGAAACTTTTGTTTGGAATCGGAAATATGTTTGGTAATTTCTTGGAGTAGCTCTTGTAGTTGACAAAAATAACTGGTTGTGAAATACGGATGCGTCGGAACGTCAAGCTTTATAAGCTATTTATGGTTTTCTTCAATGCTTTCCCAAATGGCCTCAAACTCTGCAGTTTTCTTGAGAAAATATTGTTCATTTTTCCTCTCGTGGGCGTCTTTTTTGTAATTGGTAAATAGGGTTTTTAATTTTTTTCCCAAGGTCTCTTGTGCCTTGGCGAGTTCGTTGGCTTCTTCCATTCTTCTAGGTTTGTATGTCCTGGCTTCTTCTTATGATTTTAGTAGGTGTTTTTTTTTGTTTGTTGTTTGTGGTTTGCTGGTATCTCAACCGATTTCTTTGTTTGGTTGGGGATGGTATGATTTGGTCAAGAATTGTATAACCAGACAGTGCACCTGCTATACAAAGGAATAACTGAAAAGAACCACTACCACCCAAGGTATTCTTGGGCACCGCACAGGCTTGATAGAATTCTAATCAGTTTGGAATGCTGCAACCAGACAAGGCACTTGTTACAGCAGGAAGGAAGGTATGTGTGTTTATTTGTAAAGGGAATTAACTGAGAAGAACCACTCCCACCCAAGGTATACTTGGGCACCGCACAGGCTTGAGAGAATTCTAATCAGTTGGTTTTTTGAAGGTTTTTTGCTCGAAGGACCAATGTAAATTCCTGTAATGGAATTCAGGAAGATTGCTCAGGATACTTGGTAGTTTATTGTAGTTTAGGTTGGAAGGTTGAGTAAGAACCGCTGTTGGATTAATACTGATTTTTATTTAACAATTAACAACTATTTATACACATTTACAAACGTTATGAACAAATGAAAATAATAAGTGCTGACCAATATTGTTCTGTGCTCCACATTCGAAGGTTTGGTGATTTTCCTGCTGACGCTGCGTTTGGTACCTGGTTGCCCGGTGACCTGCTGGCGGTGCATTAGCCGCAATAACCTAGTTAATTACCTTTGTGTTGTTTATGAAATATATAAACTGATAATATTTTTTATGACTAAATGTGAGTTTAGACAATTATCATTTAAAATACTAGAATGCTTCCGTCCAACAGTCGGACGCACTTCAGAGTCTTCACTCCTTCTACAAGATGAACTTTCTGAGTCTCGCAAAAAAAATAAACTCGAGTCCCCGCCAGGGATGCCATGTCGTTCAAACGGCTGCGGGCGGCGTCGTTCGTCCCTCGGTCCGCAAGATGGCGCGGAATGCCATCCAGCCCGCGACCGAGACGTCCTGCGCAACGAATCCAAGTGTTGCCCGTTCGCGTCCGATTCCTCGTGGCGAGTACGCGGAAACGTGAACGGTTTTCGTGCCTCCTCAAGCACGTGGACGATGGACCGACTGGAACGAGGAATAGACGACCCGCGGGACAAGGGTAAAACCGTCGCGGCCCGCGAACAACCCGAATTGTCGCCTCCTCGCTCCCCGCTCACCGTTTGGGGGCGAGCTCCCCCGCTTCAGCGTACGGCGGTGGCCGATTGTTGTCCTCTGTAAGGGGTGCCTCTGTGGGATTTGAACGCGTATTATAATTGTGAGGCACGCGACGCGACGAACTCTTTTGTCTTTCCCTATACATTGCTGCAGGGTATTATCGCGCCTATTGAAGGTAAGAGCTGCTTTTTATACTCCCTTTCCTCTCCTTTCTCTTTTGTGATAAAGTAATATTTTTAAGGGATGCCAGGAGCAGTTAACGTGATGCTACCTCCACGCGTAGAAAAGAAAAGGAATAAACCAGCAGGAAGCAGAGTATAGCGAACCTAAAATGACGGAACACCTATTGTGTCACCACAGCAGGTGCGTTAAAAAAAAAAAAAATTTATAATCTCTATTCGCACGCAAATTAAGTGACTCAAATCGAACACACTCCAACGTTTCACTACCCGGCTTTACTAAGGTTACCTTAGGAGCCCATTAATAATGGAAAATTAATTAGTAAGCAAATTAGTTAAAGTTAATCAATTTCGAAAAGACTAAAATTAAATCCTGCAAAGAAAAGATAAACTTTGCTATCTAAAATGACAACACGGAGCCAGACCTGAATCAATTAAATCAAGTAGGGATCGTATGCTATAACGAGGAGATAAGTGCAAGCAACCGTTCACCAATTTATCAACAACACACTAGTGCAAATTCAAGCACAAGAAAATAGCATTTAAATTTAAAATATGTAAATAACAAGGCACTTTAACCACGCATAATTAATGAAAGAACCATATTATACAACCGACTGAACAATCTGTCGGGATATTGGGTGTACTCCCCTTTAACCTTCCATTAATATGCAATCCAACAAATAACACTCAATTAAGTATGCAACCAAGCAATTAACACTTAATTAAAATATGCAATCCAGCAATTAACTCTTAATTAATTATGCACTCAAGCAATTAACACTCAATTAAAATATGCAATCAAGCAATTAACTCTTAATTAAGTATGCACTCAAGCAATTAACACTTAATTAAAATATGCAATCCAGCAATTAGCACTTAATCAAAATATGCAATCAAGCAATTAACTCTTAATTAAGTATGCACTCAAGCAATTAACACTTAATTAAAATATGTCGGCGCCGACTTAGGCTACACGTATTTAAAAAATGGAAAAATCACCAACTACGAATAAACGAACTCTATACGTAACAACACTTGAAAATGGCCTCTCAATTAGAGGTAGGCAGTTAAGCAACCCTTCCTTGGGGTGTCTTGGTGTAATACGCTACACTTAATAGCAAAACACTGCACTCATAGCTAAATGAAAAGACTGCAACCCCCAAAATGCAAACAATACTATTACTAATACTGTAAACTAATATTTTAGGTTTGGTTAGTGATTTAGCCAACTTTAGTGACTAAAACCCCTTAATTGGTGGCTGCAGCGCTATACTGGACGACCCCTGGATTACAGGACGTCCACCGGATCCAATCCAAGCTGGAAAGGCAACAATCACCCCTACTTTTGTTAAACGAGGGTTGCAGAAACCTCTAAACAATTTGCACTAATAAAAAGGGACCTCAATGGCTGCAAAACTCAATCGGGCGGCTGATGCTCTATTTTTTCCCCTTCTCTTCCTTGCCTCTTTCTCCTAAAACCTGAAATCGTTACCGTCTTTAATATTTTTTCCTTCGCTCCTTTGCTCACTCAGCCCCAATCAGACGATTACGTCACTCAGAAGATGCTCAGAGGGTTTCTTTTTGGTGGCACACGCACACGACCGACCCGAGTACACCCTCGGGGGGTGGGCAAACGAAAAAAATGTATCACGCGCTACGGACCGCTACTTGACCTTCAGCAACCTTCCAGTCCCTTCTATATTCCCTTTTTAATTAGGAAAATGCAACTCAAGTTGCTAATTCTGAAAGCCTGCGATTCCACGCACCCGAGATGACGGCCACGGTTATTTTTTCGAACAGGAAAAACGACTTTTCCGCGAATAAAATTTGGTTTTAAGAAAACAACTTTTTCACGTGTCTTTATTCCACGACGTCCCGAAGAGAAGAGAATCTTTAAAAATCCTTTTTTAATTTCTACGACGGACGAAAAATTCCAGTATTTCGTTTTTTGCACAACATTCCAGCACGTAGCAATAATAAAATTACATTTCCGTACAAGTAACGGCCTCTCGCGGCCATCTCCAACATGTCCAACATGTGGCAACAGATCGCAATGAAATTATCGATTTTTTTCTGAAGCGCAACCCCGCCATCTATATTAAGGTCGAGGAATCTTACGATCACGCATCGGAAAACTATGTTTTCACGACAAAGGCAGCAAGCATATCTAAATTGCGGGTCGAAAACGAGTCGGTCATCTTGAGATCGCGGTCGGGGGTCGGGGGGTCGGGAGAATGAATCTGTCTCCTCACTTTCTTTCTGTCAACTCTCTTGACGTCCGGGGTCTGTCTGCTGTCGTCTGCCGACGAGATCAGCGGTGTTGCCAATGTGACCAGCTGATCTGAGGTGGATGGCAATTCGCCACATTCATACACATTTACACAACAAAATACTTATGGCGTGGTGCATATCTTAAAAATCTAGACATTCTGACTATTTTTATACAGTTTTGGACTTATCAGGACTGAAAGCCCGTTTGTACACTGTCCATAATCTTGAAAATGTCATTTCAAGCTTCTTCACTATTAAATTGATTTCCTCACTCATTGGTGCAAAAAATTGGATAATTTTTAAGAAATTCTGACTGTTTTTAGTGCTTTAAGACTGAAAAATCGAGTTTAAGACTATTTAAAATACTAAAAGTAAAGTTTCAGACTTTCAAACAAAAAAACTGGCTCAAAATGCTACGATATTAGCAATAAAAACTAATTTTAGGAAATGAATTAGTCTAAAAATTGAATTTGGACTGTTTCCACTGTGAAATTTAATTCTAGACTTGTTTTAATCCAGAAAATTGAGAAAAAAAAGTCAACTTTTATACTATTTTTAGTAGTAAAAATTGATTTCCGGACTGTTTTTAGTACTTGAAATTCAGTTTTAAATACTTATTGCAGATTGACAATGGATTGCAGTCTGGAAAAACAATTTATAAGATTATTCTTAGAAGTAAATAACAAGTTTTTAGACTATTCAGTACAAATTTGGAAGTCTTGAATGTTCAGTTTTACACTACCTATAATGTAAAAAATAAACGCCAGTAAAAATGAGTCCAAAAATCCTGTTTTTTGACTATTTTTTTCAGTGTCAAAAATTGACTTGTTAACCTCTCAGATAAAGGGATTTGAATCTTTTTGAACCATTTTAAAGTAAAATTTACGATAGCTTAGGTAGAAATTTTTGTAATTTCTAAATAATATCCAGTAAGCGTAGAAATTAGAGCGGGAAAATATAGACCATCCCCCTATATCGATGCCAAAAAACCATTTTGACGAATGTCAATTACATCTCATAACAAAAATTTATTTCATAAGTACTTGTTCCAAATTTGATCAAAATTGCCAATGGATCGAATGATCTGACAGTTAAGCAAAATACGATTTTTAAACTGAAATTTGGAGAATTCTTTCTTCCTTAGGAAGCGTTCTTTAGGAAAATGACATAATGCATGTGAAGTTATTTTATGATAATGTTACGATTTTCCCGTGGGTTCACACAAAGTCAGTTTAACTCAACAATTAATAACTTTTATTTACACGAAAACACTCCGTACAATAATTAAGTCAGCTATTAAAAACACTACTACAATTCCACAACTATTCCACTATTTAAACTTTCACTAATCCACTACACTCTCTACTAACTACGCCGTCGTCAACGCCGCTTCTTTTATATTCGCAAACCACGTTCTAGAATGACCGCGAAACGCTTCGCGGGTTGCCTTGACCATTCAAGAATATTCCAGGTAGCGCTTCCTAACTGTGGCCTACTTTAATACGCGCCCGGCCAGATATTGCGGCGCATCGGTTTCATCGAGTATCGAGCATAGTAGGCCCAAACCGTAACACTGCCCCCCTCTTAAAGCTGATCGTCCCGATCCGCTTCATCTAGTCCCTGGTATTTCTTGAGTCTGTCCAGATGGACAATTTTCATCTTGCCTTTGGGGCTGCGTTGAACTCTGTAGGCGACGTCGTTTAACCTTTTTACCACATTGTAAGGTCCCTCCCAGTGTCGTTGCCATCTTTGACTTAATCCTTTGCTCCTCCTGGGTTGAAACATCCACACGGCATCACCTTCCTTATAATTGCCACCAGTTGGTCTGTGGTCCAGTGTCATCTTCATACGGTTGTAGTTTGGTTTCATCTTCTCTCTCTCAAGTTCCCGAATTGTGCTGGATCCCTTCTGTAACGAACACTGGTCACACCGTTTACACCACTCCTCAACGTCCTTTCTGAAGTTAATCCAGTAAAATCGTTCTCTTATTCTAGCCAAAGTCTGGTTTACTCCAAAGTGTCCTCCTCCGCGACTATCATGTAGTTCTCGCAGCACATTCTCTTTTCAGGAATTGGGCACTATTGTTTGGTAAACAAAGCGTTTTCCGTCTGGACTTTCCCATTTGCGAGTAATTAAGTCATCTCGCAGTCGAAGCGAATTCCACTGCAACCAGTAACCCCTTACTGTTGGTCCATATCTGGAAATCTGTTGCCAATCCGGTTTCAAATCCTTCTCCAACCATCTTCTGATTACTTTCAAATCAGAGTCTGAGCGCTGTCCTTTTATTATGTCCTCCTTAGAAACGCAGCTCTTCATTCTTTTTGTAGCCCCTTTATCTGTCACCATCGCGATTTGACCAATCCTCCAACCATTATGAATTTGTCCTTTCCGATACCTTAAGTCACTATCCAAAGCTTGACGATCCTCTACATATCGCGGTAAATGTCTTTCCGGGTTCTTCATTTCCTGCTCCTGGTTACGCCAGTTCTGCAGGGTCGGTAAACGAGACTGCTGTCTGCAATTCCATTGGTAATGTCCTTTACGTCCACAAATATAACATGTAATGTTTCTTTTAACAGAGGAGTTCCGGTGATTTGTTCTAATGTCCTGATTTCGTCGGCACTGTGGGTTTGGAGAACAAGACCGCTGTCTGCAATTCCTTCTATAGTGTCCTTTGCGTCCACATCGATAACATTCCACTCTCGTGATCGGGCGTGATCGTTCTAACTGTGTGGAAAGACCATTTCCTAATGCTGCCATTTGTTGCACTATTTGGCCGAACATTAATTCAATTTTATTCATTGGTGTAGCAGCATGATCGGTTGGCGGTTCTCTCTCCTCTTGGATAGGCTCTGGCTTTAAATCATTGCACGCAGCTTCAATTTCCAGCGCTCGAATCAGTAATTCGCTGTTGTTGCTCCCTTTGAACATCTTCAGCCATTTTTTTACCTCCGGATCTCGAATCCCATCTACAAAATACTGTGCCACAAGTTCTTCTTGGATTTCATCCGGGACGGCTGGGTAAGCCAGATGCACAGGGCGACGAATTTCGGTTTCAAACTCTTCTAGATTTTCACCAGTTTTCTGCTGTCTTGCCATTAATTGCGTTCGATACAGTCCTTTCTTATGTTGATCCCCATAACGACGTTCTAATGCAGCTACTAATGCTTCATAGTTGCTTCGTTGGGCGATAGGCACTGTCTGTAACAGCTCCAATGCAGGTCCTCGTAATGCCACTACTAGTGCTACAGTCATTTCCTCGTTACTCCATCCATTTGCATTTGCAGCGGCCTCAAATTGGAGTTGGTACATTGCCCATGAAGTTTGACCGTCGTATGTGGGAGGCTTGATCTTGTTTCCGGTGATCACTGTAGAGCTGGCTCCTCTGCTGTCAATTTTCCGCTCTAAGTCGCGTAGCTTTATCTCGACATTATTCTGAATTTTATTAATGTCCTCCCGAACATCATTAATGTCCTCCCGAACATCGTTCTGAATTTTATTCATGTCCTCCCGAACATCATTCTGAATTTTGTTAATGTCCTCCCGAGCATCATTTAATTTTACCTGAACGTCATACTCCATCTTTTTGAGACTATCGGATACATACTCTTGGATTTCTGTCTTGGTCCCCGCTAGAACGTTCAATATTTCTACGTTACGTTTTTCTTGCCGCTCTCTGTCTTCTTCTTTGTCTTGTTGTCGAATTCTTTTTTCTTGTTGTCGAATCCTTTCTTGTTCTTCCTTGTTTCGTTTTCGAATCTTTTCGTGTTCTTCTTTGCCTTGTTGTCGAATTCTTTCTTCTTGTTGTCGAATCCTTTCTTTTTGTTCCTTGTTTTGTTTTCGAAACTTTTCTAGTTCTTCTTTGGCTTGTTTAAGCATAGCTTCAAATTGGGCCTCCTTGTTTGCACTTTGACGTCTTGTTATTGGCATAAAATAACTTTAACACACCACTGTTCCGAAAATCTCTAGTCCGGTTCTGAACACAAGTCTTTAACCCGAAGTTTAGTTCCAATTCACGTCGCACTAACGTCTGATCCCACTTCTGACACCAATTGTTACGATTTTCCCGTGGGTTCACACAAAGTCAGTTTAACTCAACAATTAATAACTTTTATTTACACGAAAACACTCCGTACAATAATTAACTCAGCTATTAAAAACACTACTACAATTCCACAACTATTCCACTATTTAAACTTTCACTAATCCACTACACTCTCTACTAACTACGCCGTCGTCAACGCCGCTTCTTTTATATTCGCAAACCACGTTCTAGAATGACCGCGAAACGCTTCGCGGGTTGCCTTGACCATTCAAGAATATTCCAGGTAGCGCTTCCTAACTGTGGCCTACTTTAATACGCGCCCGGCCAGATATTGCGGCGCATCGGTTTCATCGAGTATCGAGCATAGTAGGCCCAAACCGTAACAATAAGTTATCGAATGTTGAATTACTAACACTTACAACTGGACCTCCCTGTATAAACAGCCGGGCTAGGCCCGGTAGTAAATTGTTGTCGAGATTGTTCACGAGTTGTCAGTTCAAGTCAGCGTCAGTTTGTTTGTGCACAAACAAAATACGGTGCGTTATTTTTAACGCGCAACATAGGATTTTACGTGTTAAATTTTTAATTTTAAGTCTATGTTAGACCATGTTATTTTGCTACTACAGATGTAAAACTTGACGGATCTGTCTTTAATACCTTGAATCTTAAGTAAGTTTGCCTACTCCCTGTATGCATAATAGGTACTTGTTTTTTATACTGGCAGAGCAAGTAGCAGTTAGAGTGACATATTTTGACTGCATCATGGCCCGGCATCTTTTGAACGCTAAAAAGACATTTTACGATTGTTTGGGATCAAACAATCATCTGTTTGGCTTCAAACGAAGTTCACTTTGAACAATACAATTAAAAAAATACTTTTTTTTACTAAACTTAAGCTATCTTTCTCAGCTAAGCTATCAGCTTCTTGATATCAGTGATGATCTTCTGACCACCTTGTTTAGGTCACAAACATGGTCTAACGTGGGCATAAAAATTAAAAAAAAACGCACTGTATATGGTATTAAATAAAAAGAAAGCGTCGTGTTTTAGTGAGTAAAAATGGTACAATTTATTACCTGATTTTGCTACTCTGCCGACTTCGGTTTTTCTTTATATGTTTGCTATGATTATCAATACCATGATTATTACTTCCACTACTGCTATTCTCTCGACTCCAGCTTTTAATCGTCTGTGTTCCACCGCTTAGGATACTTCTCACAACTATTTTCTTGTTTCGATTCAGTTTTGCTATTCATGTTATCATGTTCATGCTGAACAACCGTCCTATCCTCCCAGACCACCTGGTCTGTTTTGATGCGTCCAAATACTGGAACTTAAAACAATAACGATTTTATGAACAATAATATTAAAATATACAATTATTTATAACCTACCTCGGTAAACATGGACTTTTAAGTAGATTTGTTCATAGTCCTCGATAGAACGTTTTTGATGAGTATCAGATTCCGTACAAAAACTATTAGTATTTGTACAATTGACTGTTCCTTTCAAGGCAGTGAGCTGAGATTTTTGTATCTTCGATAAAAAATTTCGTTGTATGTTGCCATCAAAATGTGACCTAGAACAGTTGTAACAATTTTTTAATACAAATATTGAAACCAAAATTTGAAATTTAAATAAAAGTTAGTCGTTTTACGGTCACACATTAGTTTCCACATACAGTGTGTGCATTGACGAGCATTTTTTGAGAAAAAAAATTAAATATACAGGGTGTCCAAAAACTGAGATATGACCTTCGAGATGACATTTTCAAATAATAACCCCCATTTTTTATTGCACTTATGGATTCTACGTAAGTTTTGGGTATTTTTCATGTAGCATATCCTATGTCGATATTCAGCTTTCGTTTTCGAGAAAATAACAGTTAAAAAATATAACAGATTTTATTGAAAATATTAAACACTATTTTATTATGAAACAAAAAACAATAATTATTTAGTTAGGTAAATGTTCGAAACCCTTATTGTGGCACTATCCCAAACGATCGATAAATTCATGCTTAACCCTATTTATGGTTTCTTGACTAATGTTAACACACACTCTTCTAATTCTGATTTTTAAGTCGTCAATGATTCAGGTTTAGTCTAATAAACAACATTTTTGAGATGGCCCCACAAAAAAGTCCAGGGGATTGAGATCAGGAAATCTTGGAGGCCATTCAATTGATCCACGCCTTTCAATCCATCTGTTGGGAAATGCTACTTCGTTAAGATATTGTCTAACTTGTATTGCATACTGTGGGGGTGCACCATCCTGCTGTAATGAGGTAACAAGGGATATCATAGTCGCGGGCAACTTGACGAATGCTAATGTGTGGATTTTCTTTCACAGATAATAAAACATTTATTTTTTCATCTTTGTTTATCGCAGGACGTCTATTTTTGACTTATTTTCTATGTACAGAACCCGTATCTCAAAACTTCCTTTCAATTTTACTAGCTACTGACTGGTTTATTGGCTTTTCTGGATATTGTTACGTACGAAATAGAGTTTTCGTCCGTAACTCGTTTGGTTTGTGTTTTTAATGTCCATAGGCCTAGTTACACTAGTAGACCGATTCCGATCGCTCAATAGCTCCATTTGCACTTTGTGCACATTTTGTGGTTAATGTGGGTGCGTGACCTGATAAGTTATCAGGTACCGTAGTCACGTGGTTAGTTTTCGATTTTTGTCGAGGAAGCGTCGGTTTGTGGTCGTGTTTCTTTGTGTCAGGTGCCATGTGGCCTATTTAATCACCCCACTTTGTGATATCGGTACCACTGCAGCACCCGAACTATTAAGATCGAAGTGACCTGACGTTTGATTCTTGACTTCTGTACCACGTGTTTGCGATTTAATCTAAATCTAGATTCATCTGGCCGAAACACAGGTAAATTGGTTTGATTTTGGGTTATTTGAGAATTATTTTGTATCGGCCATATTTTCCAACACAGATTTTGTGTTCGGCTCGACCCAGAGTCCTGGAAATTTTTCCTGACCGAAATAAGTTCTGACTAGGACGTTACGGCAGGAGTTTTTCCACAGCATCCCAAGATCGTGCTAGACCACCCTAAGAGCACTGTCTAACTTCAACAACCCTTATAGGTGGAAGAGCCGGCCGCCACAGCCAGGGGGTTTGGGACTTGAAAGGTGAGGGTTGAAACCACCAAGTCCCTAATTAATTTGTTTTAGTTTTTATTTAATTTCATTTCATTTCATTTCGTAGCATTCCAACTTGTATTTCCTTTTTAATTTTGTAAGTTTTTTCTTTTTTTTTAATTAATTTACTTTAAACGGCTTTAGCACTTGTCAGTACCTCTGGAAACCTTTTGGGTTGCCAGAAGAAGTGTTGAGGTCGTTTATCTGTTTTCCCTGTGCTTTGCTGTTTTCTGTCCTAGGGAACCTGTCACCAGTTTCTGGGCTCCATTTCCTACCTGGAAATCAGCAGTGGCCACTCCTGACAACTGGGAAGAGGATACTGGAAGTTCCAGGACCCAACCACCGATTTTAAACTGGTAAGGGCAGTTTAAAGCGGTTTTGGAACTGGGAAAACTTTTCCTGGTTTTTTTTTTACTTTAATTCATTTTCAATTTTGTCAATTCTGTTTAAACTTCTTTTCGTTAATCAATTTCATTCACAACATGTAAATTGTAAATATTGTGGTTGTTTTTTGTAATATACACATGTACATATACAACTAACGGTTTGTTTGATTTCCTACAGTAAATCCAAGAGTGTTCATTTATAAAGAGCTAGTGATTGTCTCATGCAATTAATCCACGACCTTGAGCTAACACAATTAAAAATGTTGAAATCTCATTAACGTGAGGTTACATCATAACAATATTTGTAAATTAATATTAACGCATTGTAATATTATTATTTGTTTGAAATAATGTCTCACACTCACAATTAGGAATTTCAAAATGTATCAGAATGGCATTGCTCTAAATTAAAAAAAGAACAAACCTTCCGACAATAAACCAAACACCAGCCGGATGTGTAGGGTGGAAGTTTTTTTTCAACATTTATTTTTACGAAAACAGCTATACAGGGTTATTCACTATAAATTACCCACCCCTTATCATCTTTATTATTGCTCGTAGAAAAAAAGTTATATATAAAAATTGTAGAGTTTAAAGTAAATTTTCTTAAGATGCTATCCAAATTTCAGTTACTCGCGGTTTACAGGGTGAAACAAACATCACGCTGTATATTATTACATTTATAACATGACGATTATTTTCTGATTTCAAAAATATATACTTTATTTTTATCTTAAACCATTATTGAGTTTTTAATCAAAGAATAATTCAGTTAATGTGATTACGATACTGTGAACATGTGAGCACAAGTAGCCATGAAAACGGCAAACAGTGTTGCAGATGGTAAAATGGTTATAAAAAAGAATGTTAATAAAAATAAAAAATAAATTTATTTAAGCATTTAAGAATTAACACACAACAAAGGAACTCCGGATCCATATATTCTCATTGTAATGAATATAAAATATTATTTTTTGAAGTTGGTATCCTGCTCGTATATACCACCAACCCAAAAAAGTTAAAAAAAAATTATTATATTTTCCCATGAGCTTCTATTTTTTCTATTGAAAATACCTGCCCTAGTAAATGATGGCATCAGTCCAAATTATTCTGGAAAAATAATCGGGATCTTCATTTAGGTTGTGAAGCATATACTGACAAAAGTCTAGCCTTTGCTCTTTTTGAGCATTAGTTAAAGTCAGCACTGGAAACATTTTGTGGTGTCTGTAATTGGTAAAGGTGTCTGTAATTATTTTTCTTTAATATCCTTTAAATCTTTTAATAACTTTTATTTGATTGCTCAGCAGCGGTATTTATAGAAGATTCGGAATATAAATAATAAAAAAAAAATATATATAAATCATATTCAACGCTGCCACTAGCATCAAAGCGTTCCATTAAGCATTGGAAGGACTATCTAGATGGTAGGCGTTGATCAGGATACTTCGCTTTGTAAAGTCTTACTGCCAAAGGACAATTTTTTTCCGCCTCTCTCAATATATAAATCATATCAATTAATTCATTTTTAAGAAAATCCATAATTGTTCTATTTTTGTCCGTCACTTACAACAAACTTAAACTTACTTATTTGACATGTCAAAGTTTGACAACACCTGCCTGATATGCATACAGTCAATTTTCCGTCATAGTAAAAAGTAATTTTTTTTTGGAAAAATTGAAATATTAGATAAACTATTAGGTTTAGGTATACGACATTATTAACAAAATATTTTTAGAATTCCATGGAGAATCTAAAAATGTTTCAAAAAATTGGGGGTTCTATTTAAAAAAACTAATATTTTACATGCCACGTCTTTATGAACCACCCTGTATATTCAAAAGTAATTTTAAATTATGCATCTTAATATTCTCTAAAACTCTTGTATTTAACTTTTTTTGTATTTCTCCAAACAAATGAGATAATAATCTTTACTCTATCGATGACTCACCCTGTACTTAAATGGAAAGGGAAAAGCCCAGATAGTAAGAGAGAGCATAAGGTAATGCTAGAAATCCACATTGGAATTAATGGTGAACACTTTAACATCAGCAAGACACTAAATAAAGTCCGGGAAAGGTTCAATTGGCTACGCAGTCGCCTGGATGTAGAAGATTGATGTCGACGTTGCACAGGTATATAGAAGATGTATGAGGCAGTATAATGCTATGGTATGGTATGAGCACCGTTTGAGAGAATCGCGGTGGATGTAGCATACCTTTTTTAAAACAAATTCCGGAAATCGATGTTTTGGTTGCAATTAACTATTTTAGCAAATGGTCAGAAGTGTATGTAATACCAAACCAGAAAGCCGCCACTGTAAGAGAAGTTCGGATGGAGAACTTCTATAGATTCGAGGTAACGATAGATTTTCATTACGACTAGGGGCGCAATTTTGAGTCCGCAGTATTCAGAGCACTTTGTGATCGGCTGGGAATTAAGAAAACCAGAACTACTCCGCTACACCCGCGATGAGACGGAATGATTACCGTTTCAACTGGACACTCGCCAAATACTTAAGAACAGTCCTCGATACTAATCAGACTAATTGGAAAGACTTTAGTTTAGAAAATTGACTTAGAAACCAGTAGTAAACTTTGAAACATTGAAAATTGACTTGAGAGGCTTAACAACTGTCTTAAAAATTATTAACAACTTTAGTTTTGAAAATTGACTTGTAGACAGAAAACTAATTTCTCAAAAATTTTTGACTACAAATTCATACATTTAAACCTTGAAAATTGGCTTAGACACATAAAAGTGACTCTGAACCAATGAAAAGTGACATCAGATGCTTAAAATTTGCATTTAAAGGAAGTTTATAAAATTAAAAAAAAAACATTCTTTTAGTTTTGAAAATAGTCTTAAATAGAGAATATTGACATATGATTCATGAAAATTGACTTTAAGACTAGCTTTTCAATTCTTTTTTTTATATTCTTTCTATTTTTTTACAACTCTGGATTTTTAGTACTTTAAAACTGCTTTCAGCTTGGAAAATCAAGTTTGAAGGCTATCTTCACTAAGTTTTTGACATAGCTGATTTAAAAAAACAAATTTTACATTTTCCATAAGCTTAAAAATGCCATTTTAAACTTTGTCACTATAAAATTGGCTTCTAGACACCACAGTGTTAAAAATTCGAGCATTTCTTAAAAATCTAGACATCAGACTATTTTTATATTTGTTCACGAGTTGTCAGTTCAAGTCAGCGTCAGTTTGTTTGTGCACAAACAAAATACGGTGCGTTATTTTTAACGCGCAACATAGGATTCTACGTGTTAAATTTTTTATTTTAAGCCTATGTTAGACCATGTTATTTTGCTACTACAGATGTAAAACTTGACGGATCTGTCTTTAATACCTTGAATCTTAAGTAAGTTTGCCTACTCCCTGTATGCATAATAGGTACTTGTTTTTTATACTGGCAGAGCAAGTAGCAGGTAGAGTGACATATTTTGACTGCATCATGGCCCGACATCTTTTGAACGCTAAAAAGACATTTTACGATTGTTTGGGATCAAACAATCATCTGTTTGGCTTCAAACGAAGTTCACTTTGAACAATACAATTAAAAAAATACTTTTTTTTTACTAAACTTAAGCTATCTTTCTCAGCTAAGCTATCAGCTTCTTGATGTCAGTGATGATCTTCTGCAATTTGACCACCTTGTTTTGGTCACAAACATGGTCTAACGTGGGCTTAAAAATTATAAAAAAAACGCACTGTATATGGTATAAAATTAAAAGAAAGCGTGGTGTTTTAGTGAGTAAAAATGGTAAAGTTTATTACCTGATTTTGCTACTCTGCCGACTTCGGTTTTTCTTTATATGTTTGCTATGATTATCAATACCATGATTATTACTTCCACTACTGCAATTCTCTCGACTCCAGCTTTTAATCGTCTGTGTTCCACCGCTTAGGATAATTCTATCACAACTATTTTCTTGTTTCGATTCAGTTTTGCTATTCATGTTATCATGTTCATGCTGAACAACCGTCCTATCCTCCCAGACCACCTGGTCTGTTTTGATGCGTCCAAATACTGGAACTTAAAACAATAACGATTTTATGAACAATAATATTAAAATATACAATTATTTATAACCTACCTCGGTAAACATGGACTTTTAAGTAGATTTGTTCATAGTCCTCGATAGAACGTTTTTGATGAGTATCAGATTCCGTACAAAAACTATTAGTATTTGTACAATTGACTGTTCCTTTCAAGGCAGTGAGCTGAGATTTTTGTATCTTCGATATAAAATTTCGTTGTATGTTGCCATCAAAATGTGACCTAGAACAGTTGTAACAATTTTTTAATACAAATATTGAAACCAAAATTTGAAATTTAAATAAAAGTTAGTCGTTTTACTGTCACACATTAGTTTCCACATACAGTGTGTGCATTGACGAGCATTTTTTGAGAAAAAAATTAAATATACAGGGTGTTCAAAAACTGAGATATGCCGTTCGAGTTGACATTTTCAAATGATAACCCCCATTTTTTATTGAACTTATGGATTCTACGTAAGTTTTGGCTATTTTTCATGTAGCATATCCTATGTCGATATTCAGCTTTCGTTTTCGAGAAAATAACAGTTAAAAAATATAACAGATTTTATTGAAAATATTAAACACTATTTTATTATTAAACAAAAACAATAATTATTTAGTTAGGTAAATGTTCGAAACCCTTATTGTGGCACTATCCCAAACGATCGATAAATTTATGCTGAACCCTATTTATGGTTTCTTGACTAATGTTAGCACACACTCTTCTAATTCTGATTTTTAAGTCGTCAATGATTCAGGTTTAGTCTAATAAACAACATTTTTGAGATGGTCCCACAAAAAAGTCCAGGGGATTGAGATCAGGAAATCTTGGAGGCCATTCAATTGATCCACGCCTTTCAATCCATCTGTTGAGAAATGCTACTTCGTTAAGATATTGTCTAACTTGAATTGCATAATGTGGGGATGCACCATCCTGCTGTAATGAGGTAACAAGGGATATCAGTCGCGGGCAACTCGACGAATGCTAATATGTTGATTTTCTTTCACAGATAATAAAATATTTAGTTTTTCATCTTTGTTTAGCGCAGGATGTCTATTTTTTGACTTATTTTCTATGTACAGAACCCGTATCTCAAAACTTCCTTTCAATTTTACTAACTACTAACTGGTTTATTGGCTTTTCTGGATATTGGTTATTAAATAAAACAAACACCTCATGTTGAATTCGCACTCTATCGCCAAAGCCAATCATCATCAGAATTTTAAGTCTTTGTGTTGTTGATAAACGCATTGTAATATTATTATTTGTTTAAAATAATGTCTCGCATAAAACAAACAGACAAATTAGGAACTTCAAAATGAATGAGAATGCCATTGCTCTAAAAATAAAAAAACATACCTTGCGACAATAAACCAAACACCAGCCGGATGTGTACCATGGAAGTTTTTTTTCAACATTTATTTTTACGAAAACAACTGTATACAGGGTGGGCCAAAAGACCATCGTTGGACCCAAATCAGTCGTACAGTTGCTTTCTTTGCACAAGAACAGTAAAAAGTATAATTTTAAGAAAAAAGATTCAAGACTTTCTTACTGTTTTGAATTTAACCAATGTACAACGAAAACGTGTAGAAGAAAAAACTAAAAATCAAAGGAAATCTCAATTTTGGTTAGAGGAGCGACGAAAGCGCTTAACTTGTTCAAATTTTGGTAAAATTATAAAAGCTAAAGACAATATATCAAAAATCAAGCTAGCTGACGTAATGTTATCTTTCAAAGATATCAGTCATGTCGACTCAGTTAGGCATGGCATCAAAGAAGAAGAAAATGCCCTTCGAGAGTATAGTATGAGGTCTGGCAATGTGGTGTTGAAAAGTGGTTTAATCATTCACAACAAATATCCATATCTAGCTGGTTCTCCAGATGGCTTGGTGGGCAATGACGGAATAGTTGAGGTAAAATGTCCCTACAGTATTCGAAATGAGAAAATTACTTTTACAAAATTGAAATACCTCAATTCGACTAATGGTCAACTAAATAAAACCAATTTATACTATTATCAAGTACAAGGATTAATGGAGGTTTCAAATCGCAATTGGTGTGATTTTGTTATATTTACAAAATGCGACATGATAATAGAACGAATAAACCGAGATAAACGGTTTTTTGATACCCAAGTACTTATGGTACTTCGAGATTTTTATTTCAAATATTATTTACCCGCCATGCTTACACCAAACGAAACGTATTCAGAAGATGAAAGCAACTGGCTTCGTTCCTTATCATCAGATATTAGCGATGCTAGCGCCGCTAAAAAACATAATTTAGATCAAGATGATCTAACTAAAACTGAATCCCAAAGCTTCCAAATTTTGGAAAATGGATTAATAAATGATCCCAATTATTACAAGAAAATCGGCAAAACGACATATTACATTGCTACATTTAAAAAGTTCAATGTTAAAGTTGCACAAGTTAACTGTGTAGAATTTGAAAGCCTTTTTGGAGAGGGTTGGTTATATGATAACATATTA